>NW_028159019.1:0-40000 GCF_964263955.1 Coregonus lavaretus | reverse complement strand
GTAATTCCTCCTGTTGTATAGTGTGTTGATAGTACTGTATCCTGGTAATTCCTCCTGTTGTATAGTGTGTTGATAGTACTGTATCCTGGTAACTCCTCCTGTTGTATAGTGTGTTGATAGTACTGTATCCTGGTAATTCCTCCTGTTGTATAGTGTGTTGATAGTACTGTATCCTGGTAATTCCTCCAGTTGTATAGTGTGTTGATAGTACTGTATCCTGGTAACTCTTCCTGTTGTATAGTGTGTTGATAGTACTGTATCCTGGTAATTCCTCCTGTTGTATAGTGTGTTGATAGTACTGTATCCTGGTAATTCCTCCTGTTGTATAGTGTGTTGATAGTACTGTATCCTGGTAATTCCTCCTGTTATATAGTTTGTTGATAGTACTGTATCCTGGTAATTCCTCCAGTTGTATAGTGTGTTGATAGTACTGTATCCTGGTAATTCCTCCTGTTGTATAGTGTGATGACATGTCAATGTGTTAGCACTTATAGAAACATGCTTTGATCTTGATTGTTCCCTGGCTGGTTTCAAGGTGTTGGTTTGAAGCGCTGTACAGTACATTGGTGTGAGGTGACCCAGTAGGGTTAATGTCTGACATGATTCTCAAGTCATCTCATATCCTGGCTGGGCAGTAGCAGCACAACACTTATTTTGTTACCTCATAAACACAACAAATAGCTGAAAGCTCCAGCTGTTATTTTTAGCCGTGGTTTTAACCGTTATATTTCTGTCAACAGACTTGTTTCATTGGCAGGGCCCTACAACACCACTCACTGTAAATACTTCAACACCTGCAGAGCAAGCCAGCGCAGTTCATTAAGCACTTTATTTGTGGAATGTTCCAGGCAGGCAGGACGCTGTGTGTGTGCACGTGCATGCGTTTGGGTGGGTGTGTGTGATGTGGAAGGGAAAGTGAACAGGGTTCTATCCAAAGGACTTCTGCACCTGTGGGGCCATAGAGAGAATAGATGGATGGATATATGGCTGGTGTAATGCTGTAATGCTGGCCTCACCACCTCCACTCAGGAACACTCAGTTCCCCCTCATCCCCTTCAACCCCTGGGTATATAAATATCTACAGTGGGGAGAACAAGTATTTGATACACTGCCGATTTTGCAGGTTTTCCTACTTACAAAGCATGTAGAGGTCTGTCATTTTTATCATAAGTACACTTCAACTGTGAGAGACGGAATCTAAAACAAAAATCCAGAAAATCACATTGTATGATTTTTAAGTAATTAATTTGCATTTTATTGCATGACATAAGTATTTGATACATCAGAAAAGCAGAACTTAATATTTGGTACAGAAACCTTTCTTTGCAATTATAGAGATCATACATTTCCTGTAGGTCTTGACCAGGTTTGCACACACTGCAGCAGGGATTTTGGCCCACTCCTCCATACAGACCTTCTCCAGATCCTTCAGGTTTCGGGGCTGTCGCTGGGCAATACGGACTTTCAGCTCCCTCCAAAGATGTTCTATTGGGTTCAGGTCTGGAGACTGGCTAGGCCACTCCAGGACCTTGAGATGCTTCTTACGGAGCCACTCCTTAGTTGCCCTGGCTGTGTGTTTCGGGTCGTTGTCATGCTGGAAGACCCAGCCACGACCCATCTTCAATGCTCTTACTGAGGGAAGGAGGTTGTTGGCCAAGATCTCGCGATACATGGCCCCATCCATCCTCCCCTCAATACGGTGCAGTCGTCCTGTCCCCTTTGCAGAAAAGCATCCCCAAAGAATGATGTTTCCACCTCCATGCTTCACGGTTGGGATGGTGTTCTTGGGGTTGTACTCATCCTTCTTCTTCCTCCAAACACGGCGAGTGGAGTTTAGACCAAAAAGCTCTATTTTTGTCTCATCAGACCACATGACCTTCTCCCATTCCTCCTCTGGATCATCCAGATGGTCATTGGCAAACATCAGACGGGCCTGGACATGCGCTGGCTTGAGCAGGGGGACCTTGCATACGCTGCAGGATTTTAATCCATGACGGCGTAGTATGTTACTTATGGTTTTCTTTGAGACTGTGGTCCCAGCTCTCTTCAGGTCATTGACCAGGTCCTGCCGTGTAGTTCTGGGCTGATCCCTCACCTTCCTCATGATCATTGATGCCCCACGAGGTGAGATCTTGCATGGAGCCCCAGACCGAGGGTGATTGATCGTCATCTTGAACTTCTTCCATTTTCTAATAATTGCACCAACAGTTGCTGCCTTCTCACCAAGCTGCTTGCCTATTGTCCTGTAGCCCATCCCAGCCTTGTGCAGGTCTACAATTTTATCCCTGATGTCCTTACACAGCTCTCTGGTCTTGGCCATTGTGGAGAGGTTGAAGTCTGTTTGATTGAGTGTGTGGACAGGTGTCTTTTATACAGGTAACGAGTTCAAACAGGTGCAGTTAATACAGGTAATGAGTGGAGAACAGGAGGGCTTCTTAAAGAAAAACTAACAGGTCTGTGAGAGCCGGAATTCTTACTGGTTGGTAGGTGATCAAATACGTATGTCATGCAATAAAATGCAAATTAATTACTTAAAAATCATACAATGTGATTTTCTGGATATTTTTTTTAGATTCCGTCTCTCACAGTTGAAGTGTACCTATGATAAAAATGACAGACCTCTACATGCTTTGTAAGTAGGAAAACCTGCAAAATCGGCAGTGTATCAAATACTTGTTCTCCCCACTGTATCTACCACTGGGTCATCAAGCTGGAGGTCTGGTCCTAGTCCTCTGCAGGTAACTGTAGTACTCTGCTACTCATCACAGAGAGCTGTTAGCAGATACATGTATTTAGAGACTTGGGACATTGAGGTTTCTACATTATGATGGATTTACATGACTAGAACATTCTATGGCAGCCATGTTAGCTCACCATTAGCATTACATGGGGTATATTTCAACAATGCTATGTAACTGAATGTCTAGAATTAGAACAACATTCAACATTCTAAAAGTTGGCCAACTCTCTAAATATACCGTCTCTCTGGCTGTTAGGCTACTGTTTGGTTACAGCAGCTCACAGCAGCCATGTCCAGGCTGAATAATGGGATGCTTGGTTACAGCAGCTCACAGCAGCCATGTCCAGGCTGAATAATGGGATGCTTGGTTACAGCAGCCATGTCCAGGCTGAATAATGGGATGCTTGGTTACAGTAGCCATGTCCAGGCTGAATAATGGGATGCTTGGTTACAGCAGCTCACAGCAGCCATGTCCAGGCTGAATAATGGGATGCTTGGTTACAGCAGCTCACAGCAGCCATGTCCAGGCTGAATAATAGGATGCTTGGTTACAGCAGCTCACAGCAGCCATGTCCAGGCTGAATAATGGGATGCTTGGTTACAGCAGCTCACAGCAGCCATGTCCAGGCTGAATAATGGGATGCTTGGTTACAGCAGCTCACAGCAGCCATGTCCAGGCTGAATAATGGGATGCTTGGTTACAGCAGCTCACAGCAGCCATGTCCAGGCTGAATAATGCGATGCTTGGTTACAGCAGCTCACAGCAGCCATGTCCAGGCTGAATAATGGGATGCTTGGTTACAGCAGCTCACAGCAGCCATGTCCAGGCTGAATAATGAGATGCTTGGTTACAGCAGCCATGTCCAGGCTGAATAATGCGATGCTTGGTTACAGCAGCTCACAGCAGCCATGTCCAGGCTGAATAATGGGATGCTTGGTTACAGCAGCTCACAGCAGCCATGTCCAGGCTGAATAATGGGATGCTTGGTTACAGCAGCCATGTCCAGGCTGAATAATGGGATGCTTGGTTACAGCAGCCATGTCCAGGCTGAATAATGGGATGCTTGGTTACAGCAGCCATGTCCAGGCTGAATAATGGGATGCTTGATTACAGCAGCCATGTCCAGGCTGAATAATGGGATGCTTGGTTACAGCAGCTCACAGCAGCCATGTCCAGGCTGAATAATGGGATGCTTGGTTACAGCAGCCATGTCCAGGCTGAATAATGGGATGCTTAGTTACAGCAGCTCACAGCAGCCATGTCCAGGCTGAATAATGGGATGCTTGGTTACAGCAGCCATGTCCAGGCTGAAAAATGGGATGCTTAGTTACAGCAGCTCACAGCAGCCATGTCCAGGCTGAATAATGGGATGCTTGGTTACAGCAGCTCACAGCAGCCATGTCCAGGCTGAATAATAGGATGCTTGGTTACAGCAGCCATGTCCTGGCTGAATAATGGGATGCTTAGTTACAGCAGCTCACAGCAGCCATGTCCAGGCTGAATAATGGGATGCTTGGTTATAGCAGCTCACAGCAGCCATGTCCAGGCTGAATAATGAGATGCTTGGTTACAGCAGCCATGTCCAGGCTGAATAATGGGATGCTTAGTTACAGCAGCTCACAGCAGCCATGTCCAGGCTGAATAATGGGATGCTTGGTTACAGCAGCCATGTCCAGGCTGAATAATGGGATGCTTGGTTACAGCAGCCATGTCCAGGCTGAATAATGGGATGCTTGGTTACAGCAGCCATGTCCAGGCTGAATAATGGGATGCTTGGTTATAGCAGCCATGTCCAGGCTGAATAATGGGATGCTTAGTTACAGCAGCTCACAGCAGCCATGTCCAGGCTGAATAATGGGATGCTTGGTTACAGCAGCCATGTCCAGGCTGAATAATGGGATGCTTAGTTACAGCAGCTCACAGCAGCCATGTCCAGGCTGAATAATGGGATGCTTGGTTACAGCAGCTCACAGCAGCCATGTCCAGGCTGAATAATGGGATGCTTGGTTACAGCAGCCATGTCCAGGCTGAATAATGGGATGCTTGGTTACAGCAGCCATGTCCAGGCTGAATAATGAGATGCTTGGTTACAGCAGCCATGTCCAGGCTGAATAATGGGATGCTTAGTTACAGCAGCTCACAGCAGCCATGTCCAGGCTGAATAATGGGATGCTTGGTTACAGCAGCCATGTCCAGGCTGAATAATGGGATGCTTGGTTACAGCAGCCATGTCCAGGCTGAATAATGGGATGCTTGGTTACAGCAGCTCACAGCAGCCATGTCCAGGCTGAATAATGAGATGCTTGGTTACAGTAGCAATGTCCAGGCTGAATAATGGGATGCTTAGTTACAGCAGCTCACAGCAGCCATGTCCAGGCTGAATAATGGGATGCTTGGTTACAGCAGCCATGTCCAGGCTGAATAATGTGATGCTTGGTTACAGCAGCCATGTCCAGGCTGAATAATGGGATGCTTGGTTACAGCAGCCATGTCCAGGCTGAATAATGGGATGCTTGGTTACAGCAGCCATGTCCAGGCTGAATAATGGGATGCTTGGTTACAGCAGTCATGTCCAGGCTGAATAATGGGATGCTTGGTTACAGCAGCCATGTCCAGGCTGAATATTGGGATGCTTGGTTACAGCAGCCATGTCCAGGCTGAATAATGGAATGCTTGGTTACAGCAGCCATGTCCAGGCTGAATAATGGGATGCTTGGTTACAGCAGCCATGTCCAGGCTGAATAATGAGATTCTTCTCAGCCTCAACCAGAGGGGTTGATTGAACTCAACCCATCTATTAGTTTGATTTACAAGAGAGGGCCTCAGTCTTTATAACTCAGTCTGGTTCCTGCAGAAGAGCGAGGAGCTGTATGTTTTTGCAGAGTATTTGGGAACAATGGTTTTAAACCACCATGTTAATGTACACAACATGGCAACAGTCTGAACAATGGTTTTAAACCACCATGTTAATGTACACAACATGGCAACGGTCTGAAAGGTTTTATTATACAAACCAAACCTATTGTTGTTGAATAGTGTGCAATCTGCATTGATATAATACTGTATACACTGCATTGATATAATACTGTATACACTGCATTGATACAATACTGTATACACTGCATTGATATAATACTGTATACACTGCATTGATATAATACTGTATACACTGCATTGATACAATACTGTATACACTGTATTGATATAATACTGTATACACTGCATTGATACAATACTGTATACACTGCATTGATACAATACTGTATACACTGCATTGATATAATACTGTATACACTGCATTGATATAATACTGTATACACTGCCTTGATACAATACTGTTTACACTGCATTGATACAATACTGTATACACTTAATTGATATAATACTGTATACACTGCATTGATACAATACTGTATACACTGCATTGATACAATACTGTATACACTGCATTAATACAATACTGTATACATTGCACTGATATAATACTGTATACACTGCATTGATATAATAATGTATACACTGCCTTGATACAATACTGTATACACTGCATTGAAACAATACTGTATACACTGCATTGATACAATACTGTATACACTGCATTAATACAATACTGTATACACTGCATTGATACAATACTGTATACACTGCATTGATATAATACTGTATACACTGCATTGATATACTACTGTATACACTGCATTGATATAATACTGTATACACTTAATTGATATAATACTGTATACACTGCATTGATACAATACTGTTTACACTGTATTGATATAATACTGTATACACTGCATTGATACAATACTGTATACACTGTATTGATACAATACTGTATACACTGCATTGATACAATACTGTATACACTGCATTGATACAATACTGTATACACTTAATTGATACAATACTGTATACACTTAATTGATATAATACTGTATACACTTAATTGATATACTACTGTATACACTGCATTGATACAATACTGTTTACACTGCATTGATATAATACTGTATACACTGCATTGTGATACCAACTGAGACATGCATTTGTCTGTGACTTCAGTCAAGCCGCAACCTCTGGATGGTCCACGCATGCACCCACACACACACACACATGCACACACACACACTCACACGCACACACACACACTCACACACATACACACACACACACACACACACATCCTCTGGATGGTCCTGAGCTCAGACAGTCAGACGTGTGGTCAGGGTGGGGGGTTGACAGCCAGTCAGACGTGTGGTCAGGGTGGGGGGGTGACAGTGGTGTCTCTCTTTCTCTCTGTCTCTCTTCATTTCACCTAGGGTTGCAGGGCAGCCATTACAGAGAACGCTGACTCACATCCCCCTGTGGTTTGTCTCCCCACACACCACTCAGACAGAGTGTGTGTCTGTGCGCGTGGGTGTGTGTGTGTGTGTGTGTGTGTGTGTGTGTGTGTGTTTGTCTGTGCGCGTGCGTGTTTGTCTGTGCGCGTGCGTGTGTGTGTCTGTGCACGTGCATGCGTGTTTGTGTGTGTGTGTGTGTGTGTGTATGCATCACCACTCAACCACTCAGACAGTGGGTCTTTTGTTGGCTCCCGCTGTCCGCAGACACTTGCAGCCCTCTGGCATGTCTAGAATTCCATGGTAGCACAGTAGAACTATGGAACAATGTTGGTCCATCATGACCCCCCGTCTCTATTGTCTCCCTCTAGCCACACAAGCCATCTCCTCTCTGGAGTATGTCTGGAGGCTGGACCTTCTTCCTCCTGCTCTAAAACACTTTATTCAACTTGCAAATGTGGACTTTGATGTCGGGTTGTCTTGTTTTGTAGAGACTGAGACTGGGTTCACTACCCTACATACCTCCTGGGATAGAGACTGAGACTGGTTCACTACCCTACATACCTCCAGGTATAGAGACTGAGACTGGTCCACTACCCTACATACCTCCTGGGATAGAGACTGGGTTTACTACCCTACATACCTCCTGGGATAGAGACTGAGACTGGTTCACTACCCTACATACCTCCTGGGATAGAGAATGAGACTGGTCCACTACCCTACATACCTCCTGGGATAGAGACTGGGTTCACTACCCTACATACCTCCTGGGATAGAGAATGAGACTGGTCCACTACCCTACATACCTCCTGGGATAGAGACTGGGTTCACTACCCTACATACCTCCAGGTATAGAGACTGAGACTGGTTCACAACCTTACATACCTCCTGGGGTAGAGACTGGTTCACTACCCTACATACCTCCTGGGATAGAGACTGAGACTGGTTCTACCCTTCATACCTCCTGGGATAGAGACTGGGTTCACTACCCTACATACCTCCTGGGATAGAGACTGAGACTGGTTCACTACCCTACATACCTCCTGGGATAGAGACTGAGACTGGTTCACTACCCTACATACCTCCTGGGATAGAGACTGAGACTGGTTCACTACCCTACATACCTCATGGGATAGAGCCTGAGACTGTTTCACTACCCTACATACCTCCTGGTATAGAGACTGGTATAGAGACTGAGATGGGTACACTACCCTACATACCTCCTGGGATAGAGACTGGGTTCACTACCCTACATACCTCCTGGGATAGAGAATGAGACTGGTCCACTACCCTACATACCTCCTGGGATAGAGACTGAGACTGGGTTCACTACCCTACATACCTCCTGGGATAGAGAATGAGACTGGTCCACTACCCTACATACCTCCTGGGATAGAGACTGAGACTGGGTTCACTACCCTACATACCTCCTGGGATAGAGAATGAGACTGGTCCACTACCCTACATACCTCCTGGGATAGAGACTGAGACTGGGTTCACTACCCTACATACCTCCTGGGATAGAGACTGGGTTCACTACCCTACATACCTCCAGGTATAGAGACTGAGACTGGTTCACTACCCTACATACCTCCTGGGGTAGAGACTGGTTAGCTACCCTACATACCTCCTGGGATAGAGACTGAGACTGGTTCTACCCTTCATACCTCCTGAGATTGAGACTGGGTTCACTACCCTACATACCTCCTGGGATAGAGACTGAGACTGGTTCACTACCCTACATACCTCCTGGGATAGAGACTGAGACTGGTTCACTACCCTACATACCTCCTGGGATAGAGACTGAGACTGGTTCACTACCCTACATATCTCCTGGGATAGAAACATAGTCCATGTCCTCAGTTGTCTCAGTGTAAACCTGGTGTTCAATAGCTATGTGGCAGCTCCCTGATCCTTCACCACCAGACAGGCAGGGCTCTGTTTCTCTGTTTACTTCCTGAACACATCCTCTCAGGACAACAATACACAAGCAGGGTCCCATCAGTCAGTTGGTATGATTGGCTCCAAGTTCCCCTGCAGTCTGAGGACAACAGGAACGAATACAGGAAGGAACAGTAGTAATGGGGCAGCGACTGCTGCTTTGCTGCTCTGCACTGAGGCTTGGTCTCCTGTTCCTCTGAGGGTCCAGGAATGATGATTACATCCTCACTGAGGAGAGGAGAGGAGAGGAGAGGAGAGGAGAGGAGAGGAGAGGAGAGGAGAGGAGAGGAGATGAGAGGAGAGGAGAGGAGAGGAGAGGAGAGGAGAGGAGACTGGTGGTTACAGTGGTCCTCTGCCTCTTCCTGTCCGGGCCAAGGAGTGAGTGGGGGGTGGGGGGGGGGGTGTGCCTGGAAGTGGGGAATCAGTAATTGTTTACATTACGAGTTATATTCCAGCAGTATGTCTTACAGGAAACATTGTTGTGATATATTAATGGGACGGCATTATGACATAGCAGGGTAATAGACGTTCCATACAGCTTAGCGGGTGTTGTGTTACAGCAGGGTAATTTACAGCATGGGTGGTGCTGTTGCTTCATGCTGTCTGAATGCTGCATGTGTCACAGCTATGTGCTTGGGTTCTGTCTGTCTGCGTCCCCATGGAAACAGACTGATCCCTGTGGCCACCATACCTCAAAAACAGGAAACCGGTGCGAGAGCGTCTGATAGGTTTGTTAATGATTTGTGACATGGAGATTACCAGGGGTATGATATTCATCTGGTGGTGGTGGTGAGGGGGAACTATAGATGATGTCCTCATCCTCTTTCCTGGTGACCATGTTGTCTTAACCTTAAAGAGCTTTGAAATATGATCAACATGCAGATGTTGCATGTTACACTAATCCCAGCTCTCATTGGATGTCTTTGACATTGTTTCTCCTAATGCTGAAGAGAAGATTTGCTTCTCTGTTACTAGACATTCAACAAAGTCTTTAAGCTGTAAGGTAAACAACCTTAGCCAAAACAAGAGCAGTATGTCTATAAGCTGTAAAGTATGTAAACTGTTTCAGCCACAACAAGAGCAGTACGTCTATAAGCTGTAAAATATGTAAACTGTTTCAGCCACAACAAGAGCAGTACGTCTATAAGCTGTAAAATATGTAAACTGTTTCAGCCACAACAAGAGCAGAAAGTCTATAAGCTGTAAAGTATGTAAACTGTTTCAGCCACAACAAGAGCAGTACGTCTATAAGCTGTAAAGTATGTAAACTGTTTCAGCCACAACAAGAGCAGTACGTCTATAAGCTGTAAAGTATGTAAACTGTTTCAGCCACAACAAGAGCAGTACGTCTATAAGCTGTAAAGTATGTAAACTGTTTCAGGCACAACAAGAGCAGTACGTCTATAAGCTGTAAAGTATGTAAACTGTTTCAGCCACAACAAGAGCAGAAAGTCTATAAGCTGTAAAGTATGTAAACTGTTTCAGCCACAACAAGAGCAGTACGTCTATAAGCTGTAAAGTATGTAAACTGTTTCAGCCATAACAAGAGCAGTACGTCTATAAGCTGTAAAGTATGTAAACTGTTTCAGCCACAACAAGAGCAGTAAGTCCCTAGTGTATCTCTGTCTAAAGCCAGACTGTGGTGTGGTCATTGGGTCAGAGTACGTCCAAAGGTTCATACTACTACAATATCATTGGGGTCAGAGGTTTAAAGCTAGCAGAGACAGTCAAACCTCACTGTAAGTATGTCTATCTAATCGTCCCAAGACCAGATCCATTCAAATAGTTTATTCATATGGCCTGTGCCCCAAATGGCACCCTATTCCCTACATAGTGCACTACTTTTGACCAGGGCTCTATAGGGAATAGGGTGCCATTTGGGACACAGACATGGTAACTGGAAGCCAGTAACATACTGGAAGCTGGCCTCTCAACCAAGCCAGCAGTAATCACACTCCATCTCCTGTAATCTGGTTAAGTGGTACGACGGCTCAGAGATGTGTTTTGAAGTGTCTTTTCATTGAAAGTATACAACTACTACTACTTCAGGGAACTGATTGACCAAACCGTTTTAGCCAGGACTTTACTGAAGGTGAAATAGAGAACTAGTAGTCAGTTCAATTTAGACTAATTTACTGAAGAAAGCACAGCGACAAGGCTACAGCAGTAATGAATTCAGACAGAAATATCCCTGTTCCTGTGATCCTTGTTGTTTTCTGGTGTGGGTCTAAAACATGAAGAGAAGCAGTCAGATGTCCAGGGTTAGGGATAGTACTGTAATAACCCTGTTCTGATACCATCCAGCTTCTTTCTCTCTCTCTCCTGTTTGTCTTAGTGTATGTCTGACTCACCCTGTACTGCAGGGTTCCCCAACTGGTGGCCCGCGGGACAAATTTAACCCACGGGTGATTTTATTTGGCATCCCAAGTTTTTCTGAGCAAAAAAAAAACTGCTGAATCTAGTTGATGATCCCTGCTGTGCTGGCACTGTGGTCATATTAATAGTCCAGGAGATATTGTGAAGGAGCTGGGTTTTGGGTTGGTTCTGGGTTCCTGTTCTGTTCTGCTCTGCTAAGACATTAAGGCATATGCCTCTCTGGAATGACTTGGCTGTGTTTCTAAGTGAACCTCTCCTCTGGGTGAATTGGCTGTGTTTCTAAGTGAACCTCTCCTCCAGGGTGACTTGGCTGTGTTTCTAAGTGAACCTCTCCTCGGTGTGACTTGGCTGTGTTTCTAAGTGAACCTCTCCTCGGTGTGACTTGGCTGTGTTTCTAAGTGAACCTTTCCTCGGTGTGACTTGGCTGTGTTTCTAAGTGAACCTCTCCTCGGTGTGACTTGGCTGTGTTTCTAAGTGAACCTCTCCTCCAGGGTGACTTGGCTGTGTTTCTAAGTGAACCTCTCCTCGGTGTGACTTGGCTGTGTTTCTAAGTGAACCTCTCCTCGGTGTGACTTGGCTGTGTTTCTAAGTGAACCTCTCCTCGGTGTGACTTGGCTGTGTTTCTAAGTGAACCTCTCCTCCGGGGTGACTTGGCTGTGTTTCTAAGTGAACCTCTCCTCCGGGGTGACTTGGCTGTGTTTCTAAGTGAACCTCTCCTCCGGGGTGACTTGGCTGTGTTTCTAAGTGAACCTCTCCTCCGGGGTGACTTGGCTGTGTTTCTAAGTGAACCTCTCCTCGGGGTGACTTGGCTGTGTTTCTAAGTGAACCTCTCCTCCAGGGTGACTTGGCTGTGTTTCTAAGTGAACCTCTCCTCGGTGTGACTTGGCTGTGTTTCTAAGTGAACCTCTCCTCGGTGTGACTTGGCTGTGTTTCTAAGTGAACCTCTCCTCGGTGTGACTTGGCTGTGTTTCTAAGTGAACCTCTCCTCCGGGGTGACTTGGCTGTGTTTCTAAGTGAACCTCTCCTCCGGGGTGACTTGGCTGTGTTTCTAAGTGAACCTCTCCTCCGGGGTGACTTGGCTGTGTTTCTAAGTGAACCTCTCCTCCGGGGTGACTTGGCTGTGTTTCTAAGTGAACCTCTCCTCGGGGTGACTTGGCTGTGTTTCTAAGTGAACCTCTCCTCGGGGTGACTTGGCTGTGTTTCTAAGTGAACCTCTCCTCGGGGTGACTTGGCTGTGTTTCTAAGTGAACCTCTCCTCGGTGTGACTTGGCTGTGTTTCTAAGTGAACCTCTCCTCCGGGGTGACTTGGCTGTGTTTCTAAGTTAACCTCTCCTCCGGGGTGACTTGGCTGTGTTTCTAAGTGAACCTCTCCTCGGGGTGACTTGGCTGTGTTTCTAAGTGAACCTCTCCTCCAGGGTGACTTGGCTGTGTTTCTAAGTGAACCTCTCCTCCGGGGTGACTTGGCTGTGTTTCTAAGTGAACCTCTCCTCCGGGGTGACTTGGCTGTGTTTCTAAGTGAACCTCTCCTCCGGGGTGACTTGGCTGTGTTTCTAAGTGAACCTCTCCTCCGGGGTGACTTGGCTGTGTTTCTAAGTGAACCTCTCCTCCGGGGTGACTTGGCTGTGTTTCTAAGTGAACCTCTCCTCGGGGTGACTTGGCTGTGTTTCTAAGTGAACCTCTCCTCGGGGTGACTTGGCTGTGTTTCTAAGTGAACCTCTCCTCTGGGGTGACTTGGCTGTGTTTCTAAGTGAACCTCTCCTCCAGGGTGACTTGGCTGTGTTTCTAAGTGAACCTCTCCTCGGTGTGACTTGGCTGTGTTTCTAAGTGAACCTCTCTTCTGGGGTGACTTAGCTGTGTTTCTAAGTGAACCTCTCCTCCGGGGTGAAACAGAACAGAAAAACATAGCCAGCCAAGAGGACATGTTGTACATTTCGTCAGACAGTGTCGCTCTGCTCCGCTCGCTGCAGTTCCCCAGTCTCTGGCAGACCAGACCAGGCCAGGGGTGCGTCCCAAATGGCACCCTATTCCCTACATTATGCACTACTTCTTTGTCTAAAGTAGTGCACTATAAAGGGAATAAGGTGTCATTAGGAACTCAGCCCAGGCAGCACCTTTCATTTTGACCGTGTTGTTTTCCTACGTGTCCAGATCAGTGGTGTCACTGTGTTTAGCCGCTTGGAACGACGCTGAACTCAAATGAGAGAGTCAGCAGCCATTTGAAGTCTGAGGGGAGAGAGACGTTATTATGGCTGTTCCCTAAAGGTCACAGCCAGCCACAGGCATGATAAAACGGACCGGGGGAGGAAGGGAGGGGCTGTTGAAATAACAAACTCTCCTCTCCACAGATGGGCCTGAGGTGCTCTCCTCTCCTCCAGCCCTCTCTCTCCTCTCCTCCAGCCCTCTCTCTCCTCTCCTCCAGCCCTCTCTCTCCTCTCCTCCAGCCCTCTCTCTCCTCTCTTCCAGCCCTCTCTCTCCTCTCCTCCAGCCCTCTCTCTCCTCTCCTCCAGTCCTCTCTCTCCTCTCCTCCAGCCCTCTCTCTCCTCTCCTCCAGCCCTCTCTCTCCTCTCCTCCAGTCCTCTCTCTCCTCTCCTCCAGTCCTCTCTCTCCTCTCCTCCAGCCCTCTCTCTCCTCTCCTCCAGCCGTCTCTCTCTTCTCCTCCAGCCCTCTCTCTCTTCTCCTCCAGCCCTCTCTCTCCTCTCCTCCAGTCCTCTCTCTCCTCTCCTCCAGTCCTCCCTCTCCTCTCCTCCAGTCCTCCCTCTCCTCTCCTCTCCTCTCCTCTCCTCTCCTCCACTCCTCTCTTTCCTCTCCTCCGGTCCTCTCTCTGATGTTTACACCACTTTGCCACTTCTTCCCTGGGAGTAATTCCACAACGCCGCAGGCCAGCCCGCCCGAGGATCTGAGAAATTATGTCATTTCCACTTAGAAGGCCGACTCGGCTGAGCGACTAGGATGATGATCTGGGAGTAACTGAATTGAGGCTTTGATTAGTGGTGTTATTGTAATGGGATCTCTGTTCAGAGGAGAGGCAGTGTGGAGTTCAGAGAGGTTCAAAGAATGTGTGTGTGTGTGTGTGTGTCAAGGCCCTGACCTGACCAAGTCCCTCTGTCTACCTTCCTGACCTCACAGCTAATTTGTTTTTCTTTACAGTTTGGGTAAATGTTCAGCACATTTAAAGAACGACCCAAGTGTAAATCTTCAAAAAGGTTTTCACTCTTTCAACCTGGCCCCTTGGGGATGTGTGGTTTTCCCCTCCTCTCTCTCCTCCTCTCTCTCACTCTCTCCTCTCTCTCTCCTCCTCTCTCTCTCCTCGTCTCTTTCCTCTCGCTCCTCTTCTCTCTCCTCCTCTCACTCTCCTCTCTCCTCCTCTCTCTCTCTCCTCTCTTTCTCTCTCCTCTCTCTCTCCTCCTATTCGTCTCCTCTCCTCCTCTCTCCCCTCTCTCTCTCTTTCTCTCTCTCCTCCTCTCTCCTCCTTTCTCTCTCTCTCCTCTCTCTCTCCTCCTCTCTCTCTCCTCCTATTTTTTTGTCAGTTGCTCTTACGTAATGTTGACAGAAACGTGGACCCCGTCAGAGGGTTGACCGGGGTTAGAGGTCAGGAGGTCGTATCATGGAGGGGTTGTGTTATAGTTCAGACATCTACCATGGAGGGGTTATAGTTCAGACATCTACCATGGAGGGGTTGTGTTATAGTTCAGATATCTCTTAGTATTGATCTGTTTTGTCCTCAGGAGCTCTTGATCTGGCTGGTTGTTTAAAACACACACTTCCTCAAATACAGCAACACAGCTCATAAAAGCACTTTGTTAATCCATCAATGATCTCATGGTTTTACAGACAAAAAATAATAATTTCTGTGTTCTTCCACACTCCCAGTCTCTAGTGATGTGATGGATATGAAGATGTAACTATGATATGCAGATGTAACTATGATATGAAGATGTAACTATGATATGAAGATGTAACTATGATATGAAGATGTAACTATGATATGAAGATGTAACTATGATATGAAGATGTAACTATGATATGAAGATGGAGCTATGATATGAAGATGGAGCTATGATATGAAGATGTAACTATGATATGAAGATGTAACTATGATATGAAGATGTAACTATGATATGAAGATGGAGCTATGATATGAAGATGGAGCTATGATATGAAGATGTAACTATGATATGAAGATGGAGCTATGATATGAAGATGGAGCTATGAAGATGTAACTATGATATGCAGATGGAGCTATGAAGATGTAACTATGATATGCAGATGGAGCTATGAAGATGTAACTATGATATGCAGATGGAGCTATGAAGATGTAACTATGATATGCAGATGGAGCTATGAAGATGTAACTATGATATGCAGATGGAGCTATGAAGATGTAACTATGATATGCAGATGTAACTATGATATGAAGATGTAACTATGATATGAAGATGGAGCTATGAAGATGTAACTATGATATGCAGATGTAACTATGATATGAAGATGTAACTATGATATGCAGATGGAGCTATGAAGATGTAACTATGATATGCAGATGGAGCTATGAAGATGTAACTATGATATGCAGATGTAACTATGATATGAAGATGTAACTATGATATGAAGATGGAGCTATGAAGATGTAACTATGATATGCAGATGGAGCTATGAAGATGTAACTATGATATGCAGATGGAGCTATGAAGATGTAACTATGATATGCAGATGGAGCTATGAAGATGTAACTATGATATGCAGATGTAACTATGATATGAAGATGTAACTATGATATGAAGATGTAACTATGATATGCAGATGTAACTAAGATGAGTATCTGCCAGTATGGGTCTCTTATTTAGACGTGTGGATGACAAGCCCAGCTGCATGGTGCTGGAACTCATCAGCCAGTTTATTGTGTGGGACTGCTTCAGTGTCAACACCACCGGCATTCAGAACATGTTCAATCCAATAAACAGAAGGATTTTTCCTCAACAGAGATCTCTAAACAAAAATAATTCTGTTGACTTGTTGCCTTCTGCACTGGCATAAATACTGCTCTGGCATAAATACTGTAAGGGCGGAAATACTCTTGATTACTGTATGTTAATGTTAGTCTCTTCTCTCCACTCCTCCTCCCCTCCTCCTCTCCTCCAGCTCCTTCACATCTGTATAGAGGGGTGGGGTAACTGGCGTTGGTCTGAGGCCTTCAGTGTGGACAACGTGGGGTCTCTGTTGAGGACTATTCAATATAAAGGACGGACCGCCTCCCTCATCATCAAGGTGTTGCAGCTCAACGCTGTCCAGAAACAGGTACCGTATTCTATTCAATTCAATAAAGCTTTATTGTTCCCAAAAGGCAATTAATGTGCAACCCATCCTCCTGTTGTGACATTCTACTGTGTGTGATGCCTGATGGTCCGAGAACTACATCCTGTTTCATATTACAATCTGTTGTTACAAAGGGAACACTAGTCTGAGAACTACATCCTGTTTCATATTACAATCTGTTGTTACAAAGAGAACACTGGTCTGAGAACTACATCCTGTTTCATATTACAATCTGTTGTTACAAAGGGAACACTAGTCTGAGAACTACATCCTGTTTCATATTACAATCTGTTGTTACAAAGAGAACACTAGTCTGAGAACAACATCCTGTTTCATATTACAATCTGTTGTTACAAAGAGAACACTAGTCTGAGAACAACATCCTGTTTCATATTACAATCTGTTGTTACAAAGGGAACACTAGTCTGAGAACAACATCCTGTTTCATATTACAATCTGTTGTTACAACGGGAAAACTCTGAAAACCCTCCAGCCATCCACAATGTTTGCTCACTTCTCCAAAAAACAGAACAGGAAATGTGTTGTCTTAAACGAGATTGATCCGTGTTAATGAAATGTTAGATAAAACAGCACATTTTACACCAGCCGAATAAATGTACTAAACCATGTTTGAATTGCTCCAAACACACCAAACATTTGATTCTCCAAATCTGAGATGCCATCTCTGAAATGTGGGGACCCTTTGTTATGTAAACATTGTCAAGTGTCACACGTCTCCCTCTAGCCAGCAGACAAAACAGACTGGCTACATTCCTATCTGGTCCGCTCCGACATCTAGTTCTCATTGGCTACAATGATGGGGTATGAGTCCTGGTCACATCCAATCCCCAACACACAGCCTGAGATTGTGACAGCTGCTACAGCAACAGAAGATGTCTCTGGTCACAGGCTGGCTGTGGGAGGAGTGTGTGTGTGTGTGTGTGTGTGTGTGTGTGTGTGTGTGTGTGTGTGTGTGTGTGTGTGTGTGTGTGTGTGTGTGCATGCGCGTGCACGTGTGCGCGTGTACGTGTGCACGTGTGTACGCGTGGGCGTGTGTGTGCGTGCGTGCGTGTGTGTGTGTGTGTGTGTGTGAGCAGAGCTCATCTTGATCTTGTTCTGGGTCTTTCTCTGTGTCACACTACAGTTCTCTTCTCTTCAGACCCTGAACAGAACCATGTCTCCTCCTTCAGACAGGAGTTGATCCAGTTAGTGGAGTTGTCACCACAGACAGACAGGAGGTGATCCAGTTAGTGGAGTTGTCACCACAGACAGACAGGAGGTGATCCAGTTAGTGGAGTTGTCACCACAGACAGACAGGAGGTGATCCAGTTAGTGGAGTTGTCACCACAGACAGACAGGAGGGGATCCAGTTAGTGGAGTTGTCACCACAGACAGGAGGTGATCCAGTTAGTGGAGTTGTCACCACAGACGGGAGGTGATCCAGTTAGTGGAGTTGTCACCACAGACAGACAGGAGGGGATCCAGTTAGTGGAGTTGTCACCACAGACAGACAGGAGGTGATCCAGTTAGTGGAGTTGTCACCACAGACAGACAGGAGGTGATCCAGTTAGTGGAGTTGTCACCACAGACAGACAGGAGGGGATCCAGTTAGTGGAGTTGTCACCACAGACAGGATGTGATCCAATTAGTGGAGTTGTCACCACAGACAGGATGTGATCCAATTAGTGGAGTTGTCACCACAGACAGGATGTGATCCAATTAGTGGAGTTGTCACCACAGACAGGATTCAGTTAGACACAGTGTGTAGAGGTTCATTCACAGTTAACGCCTGTTGAGTGCTCCTCAAGAGTGTGTGTGTGTGTGTGTGTGTGTGAGTGTGATTACGTGACTGAGAGCCTGTGAGCTGTGAGAAGGGCTATAAAAGGATGATTGATGAGCAGGAGAAGTCTCTCTCTTCAGAGAGCAATCTCGCTCCTCACCACCATTACCACCACCACCACCCAGAGAACACACACACGGGGTGGTGGAAACAATCAATTGTGAGCTCAATTAGAAGTGTCAGGACCAGATGAGGGCTCCCTGGTGACTGAGCTGGGTTAGAGCTGTACAGGGGCCAGGGGGAGTTGTGGGCTTCGTCCCAAATGGCACCCTATTCCCTATGTAGTGCACTACTTTTGACCAGGACCCATAGGGGATTAGGTTCCATTTGTGACTTGGCTGTGGTGTTCTGTAGAGGACAGGGAGAAACAGGGGGACAGAGGATTCTGCTGCTGTCTGCTCCACTCTGGTCTGTCTGCAGTGATAGTGACAGATTTTACACAGTGTCTTCAGAAAAGCATCAGGCTGGGAGGCAGCAGCAGGCAGGACCCATACTGACCAGGGGGGCTTTGATAATGCCAGAGGTTTTGGAGGACAGGGGCTGTAAGGACTCTGTTACTGATTAACACATCACAACTGTATCAGTGTGTTGATGAATAACCTGATATCTCCAATAAGTCTAGCTTTGACTCTAACATAACCTCTCTCTCTCTCTCTCTCTCTCTCTCTCTCTCTCTCTCTCTCTCTCTCTCTCTCTCTCTCTCTCTCTCTCTCTCTCCTCTCTCTCTCTCTCTCTCTCTCTCTCTCTCTCTCTCTCTCTCTCTCTCTCTCTCTCTCTCTCTCTCTCTCTCTCTCTCTCTCTCTCTCTCTCTCTCTCTCTCTCCTCCCTCTCTCTCTCTCTCTCTCTCTCTCTCTCTCTCTCTCTAGATAATAATCTGTGGTCGTCAGGTGATGTGTAGCTACCTGTCTCAGGACATTGATCTGCGGGTGGTGCAGCACTATGTGAATCCAGATGGCCAGACGGTGGTTAAGGAACATGCTGACTGTCTGGAGGCTGGGAGGAAGCTGCCCTCATACGTCCTGGAGGACTCAGAGATGACAGAGCTGTGTGTCAGAGCCAGAGGAGATGAGGACTGGTCTCGGGATGTCAGACTGGAGAGGAAGGAGAAGGAAAGGGGGGGCAGCTCTGTGGTACAGGTGAGTGCATACACAGATACACACACACACACCTAAACACACAGAAGCACACACACACACACCTAAACACACAGAAGCACACACACACACCAGACTCTCTCCCCACAATCATTTTCAACACCACCAAGTGAAGTAGATAGTAAACAAAAGTGAAATAAACAATAAATATTAACAGTAAACATTACACTCAGAAGTTCCAAAAGAATAAAGACATTTCAAATGTCATATTATGTCTATATACAGTGTTGTAACAATGTGCAAATAGTTAAAGTACAAATGGGAAAATAAATAAACATAAATATGGGTTGTATTTACAATGGTGTTTGTTCTTCACTGGTTGCCCTTTTCTTGTGGCAACAGGTCACAAATCTTGCTGCTGTGATGGCACACTGGTATTTCGCACAATAGATATGGGAGTTTATCAAAATTGGATTTGATTTCAAATTCTTTGTGAATCTGTGTAATCTGAGGAAAACATGTGTCTCTAATGTGCAAGGCTATAATCTGAGGAAAACATGTGTTTCTCAATAGCAAGGCTATGCTCACTGAGTCTGTACATAGTCAAAGCTTTCCTTAAGTTTGGGTCAGTCACATTGGTCAGGTATTCTGCCACTGTGTGTCAAGTAATTATATTTTTGTTTTCTCATGATTTGGTTGGGTCTAATTGTGTTGATGTCCTGGGGCTCTGTGGGGTCTGTTTGTGTTTGTTAACCGAGCCCCAGGACCAGCTTGCTTAGGGGACTCTTCTCCAGGTTCATCTCTCTGTAGGTGATGGCTTTGTTATGGAAGGTTTGGGAATCACTTCCTTTTAAGTGGTTGTAGAATTTAGCGTCTCTCTCTCTCTCTCTCTCTCTCCCTCTCTCTGTATATATACAGTGCCTTGCAAAAGTATTCACCCCCCTTGACGTTTTTCCTATTTTGTTGCATTACAACCTGTAATTTAATGTAATGGACATACACAAAATAGTCCAAATTGGTGAAGTGAAATGAAAAAAATAACTTGTTTCAAAAAATTCTAAGAAAACAATAATGGAAAAGTGGTGCGTGCATAAGTATTCACCCCCTTTGCTATGAAGCCCCTAAATAAGATCTGGTGCAACCAATTACCTTCAGAAGTCACATAATTAGTTAAATAAAGTCCACCTGTGTGCAATCTAAGTGTCACATGATCTGTCACATGATCTCAGTATATATACACCTGTTCTGAAAGGCCCCAGAGTCTGCAACACCACTAAGCAAGGGGCACCACCAAGCAAGCGGCACCATGAAGACCAAGGAGCTCTCCAAACAGGTCAGGGACAAAGTTGTGGAGAAGTTGGGTTGGGTTGGGTTCTAAAAAAATATCAGAAACTTTGAACATCCCACGGACCACCACTAAATCCATTATTTAAAAAATGGAAATGGCACCACAACAAACCTGCCAAGAGAGGGCCGCCCACCAAAACTCACGGACCAGGCAAGGAGGGCATTAATCAGAGGCAACAAAGAGACCAACAATAACCCTGAAGGAGCTGCAAAGCTCCACAGCGGAAATTGGAGAATCTGTCCATATGACCACTTCAAGCCGTACACTCCACAGAGCTGGGCTTTACGGAAGAGTGGCCAGAAAAAAGCCATTGCTTAAAGAAATAAATAAGCAAACACGTTTGATGTTCGCCAAAAAGCATGTGGGAGACTCCCCAAACACATGGAAAAAGGTACTCTGGTCAGATGAGACTAAAATTGAGCTTTTTGGCCATCAAGGAAAACGCTATGTCTGGCGCAAACTCAACACCTCTCATCACCCCGAGAACACCATCCCCACAGTGAAGCATGGTGGTGGCAGCATCATGCTGTGGGGATGTTTTTCATCGGCAGGGACTGGGAAATTGGTCAGAATTGAAGGAATGATTGATGGTGAAACCTGTTTCGGTCTTCCCGAGATTTGAGACTGGGACGGAGGTTCACCTTCCAGCAGGACAATGACCCTAAGCATACTGCTAAAGCAACACTCAAGTGGTTTAAGGGGAAACATTTAAATGTCTTGGAATGGCCTAGTCAAAGCCCAGACATCAATCCAATTGAGAATCTGTGGTATGACTTAAAGATTGCTGTACACCAGCGGAACCCATCCAACTTGAAGGAGATGGAGCAGTTTTGCCTTGAAGAATGGGCAAAAATCCCAGTGGCTAGATGTGCCAAGCTTATAGAGACATACCCCAAGAGACTTGCAGCTGAAATTGCTGCAAAAGGTGGCTCTACAAAGTATTGCCTTTTGGGGGGGTGAATAGTTATGCATGCTCAAGTTTTCTGTTTTTTTTGTGTTATTTCTTGTTTGTTTCACAATAAAACATATTTTGCATCTTCAAAGTGGTAGGCATGTTGTGTAAATCAAATGATACAAACCCCCCAAAAATCAATTTTAATTCCAGGTTGTAAGGCAACAAAATAGGAAAAATGCCAAAGGGGGTGAATACATTTGCACTACCATTCAAAAGTTTGGGGTCACTTAGAAATGTCCTTGTTTTCTAAAGAAAAAGCCATATCTCAGACTGCCCATCTTCATCTTCTGACGAGTTTCAGAAGAAAGTTATTTGTTTCTAGCCATTTTGAGCCTGTAATCGAACCCACAATTGCTGATGCTCCAGATACTTAACTAGTCTCAAGAAGGCCAGTTTTATTGCTTCTTTAATCAGCACAACAGTTTTCAGCTGTGCTAACGTAATTGCAAAAGGGTTTTCTAATGATCGATTAGCCTTTTAAAATGATAAACTTTGATTAGCAAACACAACGTGCCATTGGAACACAGGACTGATGGTTGCTGATAATGGGCCTCTGTACGCCTATGTAGATATTCCATTAAAAATCTGCCATTTCCAGCTACAATATCCATTTACAACATTAACAATGTCTACACTGTATTTCCGATCAATTTGATGTTATTTTATTGGACAAAAAAAATCTCTCCTTCTCTCTGCAGGCACCATCTCTCCTTCTCTCTTCAGGCACCATCTCTCCTTCTCTCTTCAGGCACCATCTCTCCTTCTCTCTTCAGGCACCATCTCTCCTTCTCTCTGCAGGCACCATCTCTCCTTCTTTTTCTCATACCCTCTTTTACTGCCTCTCTTCTCTTCCCTCTTCGTCTGATGTTATCTCCTGATAGAAACTCATAACTAGGTCTGTAACCTTGGTGTTGGTGGACCAGGCCTGTGTGTCTAGCAGTGCGATGCTTGCCAGTGTTTTTCACCCTCTGTGTGTTATCCTTCACCCAAGAGGAACCGAGGCCAATGTCAGAGCTGAACAGAACAGAACTAAATGTTCGTTATTGTGTTCATGCCTGGTGTTTTGTCCACAGTTAAATGAAGTCCCTAGCTGACCGTAAATTACGCTGCGTTGTAACGGCCTTGGCATGGTGAGGTCTTAACGAGGAGTCAGGGTAGAGGGGAATAGAGCCAGTGAAACGTTAAGACTCGCATCCCAAATTCCACCCTATTCCCTACATAGTGCACTACTTTTGACCAGAAGTCTGTGGGGCCCTGGTAAAAAGTAGTGCACTATGTAGGGAATAGGGTTCCATTTGGGATGCGACCCACGACCATTAACCATTCTGAAGGGCACATTTTCTGCTTTTAAATCTTCTCAGATCTGACAGAGTTTAATAGGCTATTATCCCGCGCTAACAGTTAAATTGTCATTGGACTTAGCTGTTGGATGGTGTTGAAGTACTGGAGCTTTGTGTGGGTCCTGTTGTACAGCTTCAGAAAGCCTTGGAGCCCATGTTGGGGACAGAACATGATCACGTTGGGGGACTATGAACATGATGTGACTCAGTGGGGTGGGTTAGTTAGGGCGCTCCACGGCACGTTGGTCATTACAGATGTCCTGATACACTTCTCTCCACCACAGGACACAAACATGTTGATCTCCGGTGGTGGTGCCGTGGGTGAACTCTGACCTTGATGACCTTTGACATGACAGGGGTTTAGGCATTGCTGTTTCCTCTAGCCTCTTTAACCTCTTCTAGAACATTGATCATTCAGTTTAGTTATTAGAACTTTTTACACACTACTGCTGTACACCAAATCAACGTTTATTGGTCCCGTACACAGATTTGCAGATGTTATCTCAGGTGCAGTGAAATGCTTGTGTTTCTAGCTCCAACAGTACAGTATTACCTAGCTATATGCTTGTGTTTCCATTTCCAACAGTGCAGTAATACCTACCTATATGCGTGTGTTTCTAACTCCAACAGTGCAGTAATACCTAGCTATATGCTTGTGTTTCTAGCTCCAACAGTGCAGTAATACCTAGCTATATGCTTGTGTTTCTAGCTCCAACAGTGCAGTAATACCTAGCTATATGCGTGTGTTTCTAGCTCCAACAGTGCAGTAATACCTAGCTATATGCTTGTGTTTCTAGCTCCAACAGTGCAGTAATACCTAGCTATATGCTTGTGTTTCTAGCTCCAACAGTGCAGTAATACCTAGCTATATGCTTGTGTTTCTAACTCCAACAGTGCAGTAATACCTAGCTATATGCTTGTGTTTCTAGCTCCAACAGTGCAGTAATACCTAGCTATATGCGTGTGTTTCTAGCTCGAACAGTGCAGTAATACCTAGCTATATGCTTGTGTTTCTAACTCCAACAATGCAGTAATACCTAGCTATATGCTTGTGTTTCTAGCTCCAACAGTGCAGTAATACCTAGCTATATGCGTGTGTTTCTAGCTCGAACAGTGCAGTAATACCTAGCTATATGCTTGTGTTTCTAACTCCAACAATGCAGTAATACCTAGCTATATGCTTGTGTTTCTAGCTCCAACAGTGCAGTAATACCTAGCTATATGCTTGTGTTTCTAACTCCAACAGTGCAGTAATACCTAGCTATATGCTTGTGTTTCTAGCTCCAACAGTGCAGTAATACCTAGCTATATGCTTGTGTTTCTAACTCCAACAGTGCAGTAATACCTAGCTATATGCGTGTGTTTCTAGCTCCAACAGTGCAGTAATACCTAGCTATATGCTTGTGTTTCTAACTCCAACAGTGCAGTAATACCTAGCTATATGCTTGTGTTTCTAGCTCCAACAGTGCAGTAATACCTAGCTATATGCGTGTGTTTCTAACTCCAACAGTGCAGTAATACCTAGCTATATGCGTGTGTTTCTAACTCCAACAGTGCAGTAATACCTAGCTATATGCGTGTGTTTCTAGCTCCAACAGTGCAGTAATACCTAGCTATATGCGTGTGTTTCTAACTCCAACAGTGCAGTAATACCTAGCTATATGCTTGTGTTTCTAACTCCAACAGTGCAGTAATACCTAGCTATATGCGTGTGTTTCTAACTCCAACAGTGCAGTAATACCTAGCTATATGCTTGTGTTTCTAACTCCAACAGTGCAGTAATACCTAGCTATATGCTTGTGTTTCTAACTCCAACAGTGCAGTATTACCTAGCTATATGCTTGTGTTTCTAGCTCCAACAGTGCAGTAATACCTAGCTATATGCTTGTGTTTCTAACTCCAACAGTGCAGTAATACCTAGCTATATGCTTGTGTTTCTAGCTCCAACAGTGCAATAATACCTAGCTATATGCTTGTGTTTCTAGCTCCAACAGTGCAGTAATACCTAGCTATATGCTTGTGTTTCTAACTCCAACAGTGCAGTAATACCTAGCTATATGCGTGTGTTTCTAACTCCAACAGTGCAGTAATTCCTAGCTATATGCTTGTGTTCCTAACTCCAACAGTACAGTAATACCTAGCTATATGCGTGTGTTTCTAGCTCCAACAGTGCAGTAATACCTAGCTATATGCTTGTGTTTCTAGCTCCAACAGTGCAGTAATACCTAGCTATATGCTTGTGTTTCTAACTCCAACAGTGCAGTAATACCTAGCTATATGCTTGTGTTTCTAGCTCCAACAGTGCAGTAATACCTAGCTATATGCGTGTGTTTCTAGCTCGAACAGTGCAGTAATACCTAGCTATATGCTTGTGTTTCTAACTCCAACAATGCAGTAATACCTAGCTATATGCTTGTGTTTCTAGCTCCAACAGTGCAGTAATACCTAGCTATATGCGTGTGTTTCTAGCTCGAACAGTGCAGTAATACCTAGCTATATGCTTGTGTTTCTAACTCCAACAATGCAGTAATACCTAGCTATATGCTTGTGTTTCTAGCTCCAACAGTGCAGTAATACCTAGCTATATGCTTGTGTTTCTAACTCCAACAGTGCAGTAATACCTAGCTATATGCTTGTGTTTCTAGCTCCAACAGTGCAGTAATACCTAGCTATATGCTTGTGTTTCTAACTCCAACAGTGCAGTAATACCTAGCTATATGCGTGTGTTTCTAGCTCCAACAGTGCAGTAATACCTAGCTATATGCTTGTGTTCCTAACTCCAACAGTACAGTAATACCTAGCTATATGCGTGTGTTTCTAGCTCCAACAGTGCAGTAATACCTAGCTATATGCGTGTGTTTCTAACTCCAACAGTGCAGTAATTCCTAGCTATATGCTTGTGTTCCTAACTCCAACAGTACAGTAATACCTAGCTATATGCGTGTGTTTCTAGCTCCAACAGTGCAGTAATACCTAGCTATATGCTTGTGTTTCTAACTCCAACAGTGCAGTAATACCTAGCTATATGCTTGTGTTTCTAACTCCAACAGTGCAGTATTACCTAGCTATATGCTTGTGTTTCTAGCTCCAACAATACAAAACAATATGCGCATAATCCAAAAAGAGTCCGGAATATATATACATAATGGTATAGATAGAATATGAATAGAAAAGGTGTGTACAGCAGTAGTTATATAGGATGGTGTGTATAGACAGTATGGACAGTATATGAATAGAAAAGGTTTGTACACCAGTATTTATATAGGACCAGTGTTTAATAGGGCAAAGCAGTCTCTAAGGTAATTGTTTATTGCCAGGTCAGAGGTGAGAATAGTAGCTGTACTATCTAATGGTGTGGGTTGGTCTCCTTGCAGGTGCCTTGTTCCAGCGGCTCATTGTTCTACGTGTGGTGTACCCTGATCACCATGGAACCTGACTCTCACATGCAGCAGAGAGTGGTGAGTATAGCCATCCAGGTCAGGTCTGCGTCTGAAATGGCACCCTATTCCCTATATAGTGCACTACTTTCTATCAGAGCCCATAGTGTCCCTAGTCAATATATACTGTAGGAAATAGGGTGCAGCCCGTGTCCCCACCATCCCTCTAACACCGTCCTCTAACTCTAACACCGTCCTCTAACTCTAACACCGTCCTTTAACTAACACCGTCCTTTAACTCTAACACCGTCCTTTAACTCTAACACCGTCCTCTAACTCTAACACCGTCCTTTAACTCTAACACCGTCCTCTAACTCTAACACCGTCCTCTAACTCTAACACCGTCCTTTAACTCTAACACCGTCCTCTAACTCTAACACCGTCCTCTATCTCTAACACCATCCTCTAACTCTAACACCGTCCTCTAACTCTAACACCGTCCTCTAACTCTAACACCGTCCTCTAACTCTAACACCGTCCTCTAACTCTAACACCGTCCTTTAACTCTAACACCGTCCTCTAACTCTAACACCGTCCTTTAACTCTAACACCGTCCTCTAACTCTAACACCGCCCTCTAACTCTAACACCGTCCTCTATCTCTAACACCGTCCTCTATCTCTAACACCGTCCTCTAACTCTAACACCGTCCTCTAACTCTAACACCGTCCTTTAACTCTAACACCGTCCTCTAACTCTAACACCGTCCTTTAACTCTAACACCGTCCTTTAACTCTAACACCGTCCTCTAACTCTAACACCGTCCTCTAACTCTAACACCGTCCTCTAACTCTAACACCGTCCTCTAACTCTAACACCGTCCTTTAACTCTAACACCGTCCTCTAACTCTAACACCGTCCTCTAACTCTAACACCGTCCTCTAACTCTAACACCGTCCTCTAACTCTAACACCGTCCTCTAACTCTAACACCGTCCTTTAACTCTAACACCGTCCTCTAACTCTAACACCGTCCTCTAACTCTAACACCGTCCTTTAACTCTAACACCGTCCTCTAACTCTAACACCGTCCTCTAACTCTAACACCGTCCTCTAACTCTAACACCGTCCTCTAACTCTAACACCGTCCTCTAACTCTAACACCGTCCTCTATATCTAACACCGTCCTCTAACTCTAACACCGTCCTCTAACTCTAACACCGTCCTTTAACTCTAACACCGTCCTCTAACTCTAACACCGTCCTCTAACTCTAACACCGTCCTCTATCTCTAACACCGTCCTCTAACTCTAACACCGTCCTCTAACTTTAACACCGTCC
Organism: Coregonus lavaretus; assembly: GCF_964263955.1. NCBI lineage: Eukaryota > Metazoa > Chordata > Actinopteri > Salmoniformes > Salmonidae > Coregonus > Coregonus lavaretus. The sequence continues at coordinate 11,997 of NW_028159019.1, read as the reverse complement.
TCTATCTCTAACACCGTCCTTTAACTCTAACACCGTCCTTTAACACCCCAGCTCTTTCCCAGAGTCTCAACACAGAGAGGGTTTGTTTTGAGACGTGTCTCTTGTTATTTTGGGTTGCAGTGCCACAACATCACTCAGACTGACACACACACTGGTGACAATATTACAATAGAGCTCTCTCTCTCTCCAGCTTCCTCTCAGTAACCACCACACTGGTGACAATATTACAATAGAGCTCTCTCTCTCTCCAGCTTCCTCTCAGTAACCACCACACTGGTGACAATATTACAATAGAGCTCTCTCTCTCTCCAGCTTCCTCTCAGTAACCACCACACTGGTGACAATATTACAATAGAGCTCTCTCTCTCTCCAGCTTCCTCTCAGTAACCACCACAGTGTGTCATTGATTACAGTACCACCACATAGGTAGGACGCACGCACAGAAGTCCATACGGAGGATGAAATGGGAGTTTTCAGTGCGGTGATGCCAGGCAGACAGTATTTTGGTAGATTAGGATGGTTGTGAGAGAGAGAGAGAGAGAGAGAGAGAGAGAGAGAGAGAGAGAGAGAGAGAGAGAGAGAGAGAGAGAGCGAGAGCTGTTTCCCATCATCACCAAGAGCCCAGTAGATGCTGGGGACCACTGTCATTGTACTGTACTCACAACAGACCTCTTTCTGTCTCCTCACAACAGACCTCTTTCTGTCTCCTCACAACAGACCTCTTTCTGTCTCCTCACAACAGACCTCTTTCTGTCTCCTCTCTACTCTACTGTACTCACAACAGACCTCTTTCTGTCTCCTCACAACAGACCTCTTTCTGTCTCCTCACAACAGACCTCTTTCTGTCTCCTCACAACAGACCTCTTTCTGTCTCCTCACAACAGACCTCTTTCTGTCTCCTCACAACAGACCTCTTTCTGTCTCCTCACTACTCTACTGTACTCACAACATACCTCTTTCTGTCTCCTCACAACAGACCTCTTTCTGTCTCCTCACAACAGACCTCTTTCTGTCTCCTCACAACAGACCTCTTTCTGTCTCCTCACAACAGACCTCTTTCTGTCTCCTCTCTACTCTACTGTACTCACAACAGACATTATTATGAGCTGTCCTCCCCTCAGCAGCCTCCACTTCATGATGTGTAGTCACCTGCCAGACGCTCGCTCTCTCTCTCTCTCTCTCTTTCTACCTTATTATTTTCAGGTCAGTCACAGTGGTCATGTATTCTGCCACTGTGTCCTCTCTGTTTAGGGGCAATACCACCTCTCTCTCTCTCGCTCTCTCTCTGTCTCTCTCTCTGTCTGTCTCTCTCTGTCTCTAATGGTGTCCTGTCCTCTTCCAGGTGGTATTCAGTCCTCTGTTCATGATGCGTAGCCACCTTCCAGACCCTGTCATCATCCACACAGAGAAAAGAAGTCTGGGGCTGAGAGAGAGTCAGCTGATCCAGGGACAGGGACACCAGGAACAACTACTGAACGCTGAGAATGACCTGATGCACCACCTCACCTTCCAGGCCAGGTAAAACACACACCACCTCCCGCACGCACACACATACTGCACACACATACCACACACCCACACAGGTTTCTGGCCCACGGGGTGTCATGTATAAGTGTGTGTTGTGGATGAGTATGTGGACTGTGAGAAGGCCTGGGTCGAAGGTGTCTGTGCCAGTGTGACACCACCTCATCATGGGCAGAACCCAGATCTCAGAACCCAGATCTCAGAACCCAGATCTCAGCTCTCACCACACATCATACAGTACAGCTACTAGCTGTACTAGCTGCTTTTCTATCAGCCAATCAGTCCATCAGTCGGTCCGTCAGTAAGTCAGTTAGCCCATCCGTCAGTCCGTCAGTCAGTCCGTCAGTCCATCAGTCAGTCCATCAGTCGGTCCGTCAGTCAGTCAGTTAGTCCATCCGTCAGTCCGTCAGTCAGTCCGTCAGTCAGTCAGTCAGTCCGTCAGTCCATCAGTCCGTCAGTCAGTCAGTCAGTCAGTCAGTCAGTCAGTCAGTCAGTCAGTCCGTCAGTCCGTCAGTCAGTCAGTCCGTCAGTTTGTCCATCAGTCGGTCCGTCAGTCAGTCCTTCATTCCGTCTTCATGTCCTCTAGGTCGTGTGTGTAGAGAAATCATCTCTCTCTGAGCTCAAACAACAATTCAAGAAGCTCTTGTCTAGTTGAATTTGGATCACTATCTAGCATGTGTTCAGAGTGTCCCCTGCCTTGTCTAGTTGAATTTGGACCACTATCTAGCATGTGTTCAGAGTGTCCCCTGCCTTAACAGACACTCATTCACCACACTACCCGCCGCCGCCTCCTCCTCCTCCTCCTCCTCTCCTCCTCCTCCTCTCCTCCTCCTCCTCTCCTCCTCATCCACCTCTCCTCCTCCTCTCCTCCTCCTCTCCTCCTCCTCCACCTCCTCTCCTCCTCCTCCTCCTCTTCTCCTGCTGTCTCCCCCATCTTCAGGACCAGTCAGTTTCAAATGTTCGCTGGTCACCATCTCCTCTTTCCTTCCTGTAATTAGGAATAGTTGTGGCTTCCAATGGTTGAGGAAGGGACTGGGCTGTGGACAGACAGACAGACAGACCAGTTAACCACAACTGTAATGTCCTAGTCTGCGTCCTACATGTCACACTATTCCCTACATAGTGCACTACTTTTGACCAGAGCCCCATGGACCCTGGTTAAAAGTAGTGCACTATAAATGGAATAGTGTGACATTTGGAACACATCCCTGCTCTCATATGTGTGTTCTGGGGTTGAAACCACATGAGCGACTTGAGGAGAATCAGAAGCCTGTAGTAGTATGTTCCTTCAGGACCCAGACTGCATCCCAAATGGCACCCTATTCCCTAGAGAGTGGACGACTATTGGACCAGGAGTCCTATGGGCCCTGGTCAAAAGTAGTGCACTATAAAGGGAATAGGGTACTGTTTGGAATGCACCCCCAGTCTGAATGAATCCTTTCCTGTCAACAGGCTGTCTCTCTAGCCTGTTCTCCACCATCCATCATCAGGCTGTCTCTCTGGCCTGTTCTCCATCATCAGGTTGTCTCTCTAGCCTGTTCTCCACCATCCATCATCAGGCTGTCTCTCTGGCCTGTTCTCCATCATCAGGTTGTCTCTCTGGCCTGTTCTCCACCATCCATCATCAGGCTGTCTCTCTAGCCTGTTCTCCACCATCCATCATCAGGTTGTCTCTCTGGCCTGTTCTCCACCATCCATCATCAGGCTGTCTCTCTAGCCTGTTCTCCACCATCCATCATCAGGCTGTCTCTCTGGCCTGTTCTCCACCATCCATCATCAGGTTGTCTCTCTGGCCTGTTCTCCACCATCCATCATCAGGCTGTCTCTCTAGCCTGTTCTCCACCATCCATCATCAGGCTGTCTCTCTAGCCTGTTCTCCACCATCCATCATCAGGTTGTCTCTCTGGCCTGTTCTCCACCATCCATCATCAGGCTGTCTCTCTGGCCTGTTCTCCACCATCCATCATCAGGCTGTCTCTCTAGCCTGTTCTCCACCATCCATCATCAGGCTGTCTCTCTGGCCTGTTATCCATCATCAGGCTGTCTCTCTAGCCTGTTCTCCACCATCCATCATCAGGCTGTCTCTCTAGCCTGTTCTCCACCATCCATCATCAGGTTGTCTCTCTGGCCTGTTCTCCACCATCCATCATCAGGCTGTCTCTCTGGTCTGTTCTCCACCATCCATCATCAGGCTGTCTCTCTAGCCTGTTCTCCACCATCCATCATCAGGCTGTCTCTCTGGCCTGTTATCCATCATCAGGCTGTCTCTCTGGCCTGTTCTCCACCATCCATCATCAGGCTGTCTCTCTAGCCTGTTCTCCACCATCCATCATCAGGCTGTCTCTCTGGCCTGTTCTCCACCATCCATCATCAGGCTGTCTCTCTGGCCTGTTCTCCACCATCCATCATCAGGCTGTCTCTCTAGCCTGTTCTCCACCATCCATCATCAGGCTGTCTCTCTAGCCTGTTCTCCACCATCCATCATCAGGCTGTCTCTCTGGCCTGTTATCCATCATCAGGCTGTCTCTCTAGCCTGTTCTCCACCATCCATCATCAGGCTGTCTCTCTGGCCTGTTATCCATCATCAGGCTGTCTCTCTGGCCTATTCTCCACCATCCATCATCAGGCTGTCTCTCTGGCCTGTTATCCATCATCAGGCTGTCTCTCTGGCCTGTTCTCCACCATCCATCATCAGTCTGTCGCTCTAGCCTGTTCTCTACCATCCATCAACAGGCTGTCTCTCTGGCCTGTTCTCCACCATCCATCATCAGGCTGTCTCTCTGGCCTGTTATCCATCATCAGGCTGTCTCTCTGGCCTGTTCTCCACCATCCATCATCAGGCTATCTCTCTGGCCTGTTCTCCACCATCCATCATCAGGCTGTCTCTCTGGCCTGTTCTCCACCATCCATCATCAGGCTGTCTCTCTGGCCTGTTATCCATCATCAGGCTGTCTCTCTGGCCTGTTCTCCACCATCCATCATCAGGCTGTCTCTCTGGCCTGTTCTCCACCATCCATCATCAGGCTGTCTCTCTGGCCTGTTCTCCACCATCCATCATCAGGTTGTCTCTCTGGCCTGTTGTCCATCATCAGGCTGTCTCTCTGGCCTGCTCTCCACCATCCATCATCAGGTTGTCTCTAGCCTGTTCTCCACCATCCATCATCAGGCTGTCTCTCTGGCCTGTTCTCCACCATCCATCATCAGGCTGTCTCTCTGGCCTGTTCTCCACCATCCATCATCAGGCTGTCTCTCTGGCCTGTTCTCCACCATCCATCATCAGGCTGTCTCTCTGGCCTGTTCTCCACCATCCATCATCAGGCTGTCTCTAGCCTGTTCTCCACCATCCATCATCAGGCTGTCTCTCTGGCCTGTTCTCCACCATCCATCATCAGGCTGTCTCTAGCCTGTTCTGCACCATCCATCACCAGGCTGTCTCTCTGGCCTGTTCTCCACCATCCATCATCAGGCTGTCTCTCTGGCCTGTTATCCATCATCAGGCTGTCTCTCTGGCCTGTTCTCCACCATCCATCATCAGGCTGTCTCTCTAGCCTGTTCTCCACCATCCATCATCAGGCTGTCTCTCTGGCCTGTTCTCCACCATCCATCATCAGGCTGTCTCTCTGGCCTGTTCTCCACCATCCATCATCAGGCTGTCTCTAGCCTGTTCTCCACCATCCATCATCAGGCTGTCTCTCTGGCCTGTTCTCCACCATCCATCATCTGGCTGTCTCTAGCCTGTTCTCCACCATCCATCATCAGGCTGTCTCTCTGGCCTGTTCTCCACCATCCATCATCAGGCTGTCTCTCTAGCCTGTTCTCCACCATCCATCATCAGGCTGTCTCTCTAGCCTGTTCTCCACCATCCATCATCAGGCTGTCTCTCTAGCCTGTTCTCCACCATCCATCATCAGGCTGTCTCTCTAGCCTGTTCTCCACCATCCATCATCAGGCTGTCTCTCTAGCCTGTTCTCCACCATCCATCATCAGGCTGTCTCTCTGGCCTGTTCTCCACCATCCATCATCAGGCTGTCTCTCTAGCCTGTTCTCCACCATCCATCATCAGGCTGTCTCTCTGGCCTGTTCTCCACCATCCATTGCTTTATTACTCCACTTTCCTTTAAAAGCACAATGGACTCTATTAATAAACAGAGGCTACATTCCAAATGGCACCCTATTCCCTACATAGTGCACTACTTTTAACCAGGGCTCTATAGGGAATATGGTGCCATTTGGGACGCAGACATACAGTTCTGTTTCAACCCCGGGCCGAGGAGGGAGGGGAGGGGTCTCACCAGTCCAAGTAGAACTGGTAGAGTGACAGGTAGATGCTTGTCGTAGTTCTAAAGCCACGGTCTTCTATTGTCTGGATCTAAAGTATCTAAAGTATTCTATAGGGTTATTTATTTAGTGCTGCTAGGCTGGGTCACCCTCTCTGATCCCCAGACCTGCTGAAAGACACCCCGCCAGGCAGGAAATAACTAGACCACCCGACCAAGTTAACAAGGCTTTGGTTTCTACTTTAGACCCCAGTTAACCATGGCTTTGGTTTCTACTTTAGACCCCAGTTAACCATGGCTTTGGTTTCTACTTTAGACCCCAGTTAACCATGGCTTTGGTTTCTACTTTAGACCCCAGTTAACCATGGCTTTGGTTTCTACTTTAGACCCCAGTTAACCATGGCTTTGGTTTCTACTTTAGACCCCAGTTAACCATGGCGTTGGTTTCTACTTTAGACCCCAGTTAACCATGGCTTTGGTTTCTACTTTAGACCCCAGTTAACCATGGCTTTGGTTTCTACTTTAGACCCCAGTTAACCATGGCTTTGGTTTCTACTTTAGACCCCAGTTAACCATGGCTTTGGTTTCTACTTTAGACCCCAGTTAACCATGGCTTTGGTTTCTACTTTAGACCCCAGTTAACCATGGCTTTGGTTTCTACTTTAGACCCCAGTTAACCATGGCGTTGGTTTCTACTTTAGACCCCAGTTAACCATGGCTTTGGTTTCTACTTTAGACCCCAGTTAACCATGGCTTTGGTTTCTACTTTAGACCCCAGTTAACCATGGCTTTGGTTTCTACTTTAGACCCCAGTTAACCATGGCTTTGGTTTCTACTTTAGACCCCAGTTAACCATGGCTTTGGTTTCTACTTTAGACCCCAGTTAACCATGGCTTTGGTTTCTACTTTAGACCCCAGTTAACCATGGCTTTGGTTTCTACTTTAGACCCCAGTTAACCATGGCTTTGGTTTCTACTTTAGACCCCAGTCAACCATGTCGTTTGTTTCCACTTTAGTAGGGGTCAGTTAGGATCCACAGAGTAGCACAGAGTGGATACTGACTGTACTGGGGTGTCTGTAGAAAACGTTGAGATAATATTTCACCCCAGACAGTGGGAATCAAACTCACGTTGCTGGCGCCACACTGGACCAACTGAGGCACACAGAAACTGTGTGTTTTTATATGAAGACTAACCTGTGTGTGTGTGTGTGTGTGTGTGTGTGTGTGTGTGTGTGTGTGTGTGTGTGTGTGTGTGTGTGTGTGTGTGTGTGTGTGTTTTCTCTTGCAGGGAGGAAGAGGATGCGTCTCACTGTGCGGTGCCCATCTCCACCGCTGTGATCAAACAGATAGTGAACAGGAACCAGGCTGGGTTGGAGGACAGCCAGGAACACATACTGGCAGACTTCTATGGTCTGAAGAACAACAGCCAACCACCATGGCCCTACGTCAGCAAGGACACAGACAGGTACAGTACAGCTTGTGTGTATGTGTGGTATGTGTGTGTGTGTGGTGTGATGTGATGTGTGATGTGTGATGTGTGATGTGTGATGTGTGTGTGTGTGTGTGTGTGTGTGTGTGTGTGTGTGTGTGTGTGTGGTGTATAACGACAGACTTCTATGACCTACAACAGGTGTCAAACTCATTCCACGGAGGGCCGAGTGTCTGCAGGTTTTCACTCCTCCCTTGTACTTGATTGATGAATTAAGGTCACTAATTAGTAAGGAACTCCCCTCACCTGGTTGTCTAGGTCTTAATTGAAAGGAAAAAACACAAAACCCACAGACACTAGGCCCTACATGGAATGGGTTTGACCCCCTGGTCAAGAGCAGCAGCCAGTTGCCATGGCCACACGTATCCAAGGACTCAGACAGGTACTGCAACTAACTCTGGGATTCTGTTGTGTGTTGCTGTTATATTGTTTTAGTGTTCCTGTGAGTTTCCTGTTTCTTTTCATAGTGTCTCTGTATCCAGACCTTGTGTTTTCATAGTGTCTCTGTATCCAGGCCTTGTGTTTTCATAGTCTCTCTGTATCCAGGCCTTGTGTTTTCATAGTCTCTCTGTATCCAGGCCTTGTGTTTTCATAGTGTCTCTGTATCCAGGCCTTGTGTTTTCATAGTCTCTCTGTATCCAGGCCTGTCTGTAGTCTCTCTGTATCCAGGCCTGTCTGTAGTCTCTCTGTATCCAGGCCTGTCTGTAGTCTCTCTGTATCCAGGCCTGTCTGTAGTCTCTCTGTATCCAGGCCTGTCTGTAGTCTCTCTGTATACAGGCCTGTCTGTAGTCTCTACAGAATACACACACACACACTCCTCAAGTACACAGAGAATAATTCTGTCCCAGTCATCTCGCTTATGGACTGTGATATCTTGATATCCTAAATCCATGATATCTTCTGATTGGTCAGCATTTCTCCTGACAGTAACCTCTCTCTTTCTCCTGACAGTAACCTCTCTCTTTCTCCTGACAGTAATCTCTCTCTTTCTCCTGACAGTAATCTCTCTCTTTCTCCTGACAGTAATCTCTCTCTTTCTCCTGACAGTAATCTATCTCTTTCTCCTGACAGTAATCTCTCTCTTTCTCCTGACAGTAATCTCTCTATTTCTCCTGACAGTAATCTCTCTCTTTCTCCTGACAGTAATCTCTCTCTTTCTCCTGACAGTAACCTCTCTCTTTCTCCTGACAGTAATCTCTCTCTTTCTCCTGACAGTAATCTCTCTCTTTCTCCTGACAGTAATCTCTCTCTTTCTCCTGACAGTAATCTCTCTCTTTCTCCTGACAGTAATCTCTCTCTTTCTCCTGACAGTAATCTATCTCTTTCTCCTGACAGTAATCTCTCTCTTTCTCCTGACAGTAATCTCTCTCTTTCTCCTGACAGTAATCTCTCTCTTTCTCCTGACAGTAATCTCTCTCTTTCTCCTGACAGTAATCTCTCTCTTTCTCTTGACAGTAACCCTTCTCTTTCTCCTGACAGTAATCTCTCTCTTTCTCCTGACAGTAATCTCTCTCTTTCTCCTGACAGTAACCTCTCTATTTCTCCTGACAGTAACCTCTCTATTTCTCCTGACAGTAATCTATCTCTTTCTCCTGACAGTAACCTCTCTCTTTCTCCTGACAGTAACCCTTCTCTTTCTCCTGACAGTAATCTCTCTCTTTCTCCTGACAGTAACCCCTCTCTTTCTCCTGACAGTAATCTCTCTTTCTCCTGACAGTAATCTCTCTCTTTCTCCTGACAGTAACCTCTCTCTTTCTCCTGACAGTAATCTCTCTCTTTCTCCTGACAGTAACCCTTCTCTTTCTCCTGACAGTAATCTCTCTCTTTCTCCTGACAGTAATCTCTCTCTTTCTCCTGACAGTAATCTCTCTCTTTCTCCTGACAGTAACCCTTCTCTTTCTCCTGACAGTAATCTCTCTCTTTCTCCTGACAGTAATCTCTCTCTTTCTCCTGACAGTAATCTCTCTCTTTCTCCTGACAGTAATCTCTCTCTTTCTCCTGACAGTAATCTCTCTCTTTCTCCTGACAGTAATCTCTCTCTTTCTCCTGACAGTAACCTCTCTCTTTCTCCTGACAGTAATATCTCTCTTTCTCCTGACAGTAACCTCTCTCTTTCTCCTGACAGTAATCTCTCTCTTTCTCCTGACAGTAATCTCTCTCTTTCTCCTGACAGTAATATCTCTCTTTCTCCTGACAGTAACCCCTCTCTTTCTCCTGACAGTAACCTCTCTCTTTCTCCTGACAGTAATCTATCTCTTTCTCCTGACAGTAACCTCTCTCTTTCTCCTGACAGTAACCTCTCTCTTTCTCCTGACAGTAATCTCTCTCTTTCTCCTGACAGTAATCTCTCTCTTTCTCCTGACAGTAACCTCTCTCTTTCTCCTGACAGTAATCTCTCTCTTTCTCCTGACAGTAATCTCTCTCTAACCTCTACTACAGGACGTTCATGGCAAACATTCAACAGGTTGGGAATTGTACTGTAACTGAATGTGTTTGAATTAAATAAGCATATCTTTGTTGTCACTCTCTCTCTGTTGATAACATAGAAAACTGTGACATTAAGACAATGCAGCGCTATCACAGCCATTCCTCTAGGATTAGTTTAGATCAGGGATCTCCAACAGGTCCATCGTGATCTACCAGTAGCTACCAGACCACCTATGAGTAGCTCTCCAAACTATTCTGAAAGTACATTCATTTTTCACATGTTCCACCGCAAACTATCATGAACAAATCTCACAAGTATCAGACACTGCATGCTACCAGCTACTATCTAATCAAGGCAACATTGACATTATCCCACCCCTGGTTAGCCACTATTGGCTCAAAAAGCCAAACCTAACACAATATCTGGCAATTAATTTCCAGCAATATTACCCCAGTCTGTCTCTGTGGTGCGAGCATTTGTCTATCACTCTGCGTGTAGCCAGTTGATGTGATAACCGTCTTGTGGATTGACAGAAATACTTTCCTCAAAACCTTCTCAATTAAATGTTAACTTCAAAGTAGGCTTACCTGGCAGAAGTATATCATGAGAAAGTATATGATTTGTATCTATTATTGGTTATTTGCAAATGTTGCCATGAAATGAGCAGCACAGAACTATCACTAGACCGGTACATTCCTCACTCACTAGATGCACAATTAAAGGGTCAGATAAGCAATTAAAGGGACATTTGTTAGATTTCTTCCAGACCTAAAACAAAATTGTCTTCTGATGTGATTTAAGCATTGACATTGACTTAGAACCTCCAATTTCGTTGTTTCTCTATGAACAATTGTAATTTCAAGAGTGAAAAATATAACTGAGAACATAATTTGGGAAAATATAAAGCATAATTTGTGGGAAAAATCAGAGTTGTTTGTGAACCATTATTTTACCAGGTACAGTTGAAGTCGAAAGTTTACATACACCTTAGCCAAATACATTTAAACTCAGTTTTTCACAATTCCTGACATTTAATCCTAGTAAAAATTCCCTGTCTTAGGTCAGTTAGGATCACCACTTTATTTCAAGAATGTGAAATGTCAGAATAATAGTAGAGAGAATGATTTATTTAAGCTTTTATTTATTTCATCACATTCCCAGTGGGTCAGAAGTTTACATACACTCAATAGTATTTGGTAGCATTGCCTTTAAATTGTTTAACTTGGGTCAAACGTTTTGGGTAGCCTTCCACAAGCTTCCCACAATAAGTTGGGTGAATTTTGGCCCATTCCTCCTGACAGAGCTGGTGTAACTGAGTCAGGTTTGTAGGCCTCCTTGCTCACACACGCTTTTTCAGTTCTGCCCACAAATTTTCTATAGGATTGAGGTCATCTATTTTGTGAAGTGCACCAGTCCCTCCTGCAGCAAAGCACCCCCTCAGCATGATGCTGCCACCCCCGTGCTTCACGGTTGGGATGGTGTTCTTCGGCTTGCAAGCGGCCCCATTTTTCCTCCAAACATAACGATGGTCATTATGGCAAAACAGTTCTATTTTTGTTTCATCAGACCAGAGGACATTTCTCCAAAAAGTATGATATTTGTCCCCATGTGCAGTTGCAAACCGTAGTCTGGCTTTTTTATGGCGATTTTGGAGCAGTGGCTTCTTCCTTGCTGAGCGGCCTTTCAGGTTATGTCGATATAGAACTCGTTTTACTGTGGATATAGATACTTTTGTACCTGTTTCCTCCAGCATCTTCTGAAGGTCCTTTGCTGTTGTTCTGGGATTGATTTGCACTTTTCACACCAAAGTACGTTCACCTCTAGGAGACAGAACGCGTCTCCTTCCTGAGCGGTATGACGGATGCGTGGTCCCATGGTGTTTATACTTGCGTACTATTGTTTGTACAGATGATCGTGGTACCGTCAGGCGTTTGGAAATTGCTCCCAAGGATGAACCAGACTTGTGGAGGTCAACAAAAAAAAATTCTGAGGTCTTGGCTGATTTCTTTTCATTTTCCCATGATGTCAGGCAAAGAGGCACTGAGTTTGAAGGTAGGCCTTGAAATACATCCACAGGTACACATCCAATTGACTCAAATGATGTCAATTAGCCTATCAGAAGCTTCTAAAGCCATGACATCATTTTCTGGAATTTTCCAAGCTGGTTAAAGGCACAGTAAACTTAGTGTATGTAAACTTCTGACCCACTGGAATTGTGATACAGTGAATTATAAGTGAAATAATCTGTCTTTAAACAATTGTTGGAAAAATGACTTGT
>NW_028159020.1:0-44229 GCF_964263955.1 Coregonus lavaretus | reverse complement strand
ATGAGTTGAATCAGACATGCCATCGACACGCACACAGCACTGGGTATGAGCAACAGGGTTCGTACAGATGGAGGCAAGTCAAATTCAAGGACTTTCAAGTACTTTTTCAAGCAGTAATATTTATTTTCAAGGACCATCAATTTGTAATAGTTCCTATTATGCAATTGTTTCTAGTCGCCACCAGATGGCAGTGTATCGCCACAACCTAAAAAATAACATAACTTAGTATTCATCACTACCTGACAAGTTCTCCTCAATAATACGTGTTTCACTACTTATTTACTATTATACATGAGTGGTGATTCAGTTCTGTTGATGTTGACTGATTTCCTTATATGAACTGTAACTCAGTAATATCTTTGAAATTGTTGCATTTCTATTTTTGTTCAGTGTACATAATATTATAATTAAATTGTCTTTATATTTCACAACATTTTTGGTCCCACAGGCTGTCCCAACCCATAATGATATGAAAGTGAATTCTGACAGTGTAAAAGGCGCTTAGTTGACTCTAAAATGTTGTGTTCTATACCCATTTGAAGAGAAACCAGTTATGTATGTGTTTGATAAGATTAAAGACTCTCAGTGGACCCTATTTACATTTTAGGGGACCCCTCATGGGTCCCGGACCCCAAGTTTGGGAACCACTGTACGACTAACCTCTCTCCCTGTTTTTTTTTTTCAATGCTTCCTCTCTCTGTGCATCTCCTTTACCTCCTTCGCTGCAGCCTGACTCACCAATGCGTCTCACTACTCTCTGTAAAGAAAATGTATTTTGTTATGAGAACTTATAGTAGCCCATCTTTTGAATATAGCTAGCTTAGTTATAGGTAGCTACCTGGTTAATAGCCAGAGCCCTTTGAGCTACCTAGCTAGCTAGACATCTGACTGAAATATCAGCGACTATTTACCAGTTGTACACTCATTCTCCAAGAGTCAGGGGGGGGGGGGGGGGGTTGTTAAAAGGGATGTTAAAATAATTCCCACTGTCAGCGGCGTCTCTCTGCTACTTGCCACTGTAGGTCTGGGCTGAGGTAGTTTGTTTCACCTGTCCGTTTGGACAGAGTGGTGAATGAATGTGCTGCTAAACAAGGCAAATCCAGGGGGAGTAGGCGAACAAATCGAGCATACATTAAATCATTCATGATTCCACTCGTTCGCAGAGGTAGGCGTGATTAGAACTCAGATAATTAACAAAATAAAAAAGGGTAAACACTATTTCACAAATAAAAACCAGTGATGTGTATTCAAGGATGCCAAGGGAAGCCAGGTTTCCCCAAAGAATTGTACCAAGAAAAGAAAAAAAGAAAAAACATGTCTCAATTTGCAATTGGCTGAATATATCTCACCGAAGAAAGCATCCAAGAGGGCGAAAGAGCGCCTCTCCGTCTCTGTATGTGTAGGCCATCTAGCTAATGCTGTCTGGTCCAAAAGAGTACCTGCCTCGATCACACCGACAGCGTCATTGCGCAAAATGGTATGTAGCATCATCTGGACATGTGTACAACAAAAGTTCAACATTCACCTTCTGCTACCATTTCTGCCAAGCAGTCAACGCAAAACAATTTGATGCATACGTTCGATAAATCCAATGTATGCACCACGCAGCACGCAGTGCTACGCAATGCTGTAAGGCAAACACAGCGTTCCATTGGAAATGAATGTCCTGTACTTCTGGCGTACCAAAACGTAAACGTCACTGTTGGTGTGATCAAGGCGTATGACTTTGTTGCCGCCCATAGCATAGACCCCTTTCTGTGTTTGCAAACATTGCCGCACGCAAGTTGGTGGCAGAACAAGAGTTCTTATAGAACGCCAGCAAAATAAGCCTCTATTTACATGTTGATTATGAGTGCATTTCACGCTACTTTTGGTTTATAATTGGATTTTAAGGCTCGTATGAATGTCCTGCTTAATATAATGTTTGCGTCATCATCGCAAATCAACTGCATTATAATTAAACAACACTTCAACCAGTAAAATGGCTCTTTGGCCAGCTTTTGCTCCAGCCTATGTCAATAATCGTTAGCATTCTAGCTAACAACTACTGCATTCAAAATAGTTATTTTGCTAAGATCACAACCAAATATAATCTTAGCGACTGTTCAAGCAATAATCAAAAACAGAGGGTAAGCGTATGAGAATCCCAAAAAGTGATTTTGTTTAGAAGTAATGAATCTAGGATATGTTGAATGGGCGCAGATGGCGATGGCTTTCTTACTGCAGCCAAGAGTCACACGCATCTGTGTGTGTGTGACGTCAGTGTGTCGTGTACTGGAAAAAGGTCTATTGAATGAAAGGGAAGCCAGCGAGCATTTGGCCTCCCTTGATAAAAAAAAAAGTATAAAATAATAGCCAATCAGCTCTTGAGCTAAACCTTGTGAGGTCATCTGTGAATGGTCCTGGCGGACCAAAAGAAAGTGCCAAGGGAAGCCAGTTTGGATTTGGCTTCACTCCTATCAAATCGCATTGAGAGCATAGGTAATTGAGAAACAACTTGAATTGTTGCATCTCATTGGGTTGTTGTCTTCCGGTGGCTAACATTGGCCCTTACCTAAATTAGCCATGGATGGAGATTTGGACTTGGTTTTACTTAATTCTCCGTACTGGCCAATGATTATAACGGCGATTTTGAACCAACCATTACATTGTGCCCCTGGCCTGAGAGGATGTAAGTTCAATATGCAGCTAGATGTAGAAGGATAATGTTAACTAGCTAACGTTGCCCATGAATGGAAGTTAGGCTAGCGAGCAAGCATTTTAGCCAGGTAGCCTAGGACAACAAAAAATAAAAGCTGTACTGTATGACAGAGTGATAGACCGAGTCAACATGTTTTCTCTATTTGCACAAACGCACGCACGCACACACACACACACAGAGAAATCAGAACATTTACATTTACGTCATTTAGCAGACGCTCTTATCCAGAGCGACTTACAGTTAGTGCATACATTATTCTTTTTTATTTTCATACTGGCCCCCCGTAGGAATCGAACCCACAACCCTGGCGTTGCAAACGCCATGCTCTATCAACTGAGCTACCTCCCTGCCGGCCATTCCCTCCCCTACCCTGGACGACGCTGGGCCAATTGTGCGCCGCCCCATTGGTCTCCCGGTTGCGGCCGGCTACAGCAGAGCCTGGATTCGAACCAGGATCTCTAGTGGCACAGCTAGCACTGCGATGCAGTGCCTTAGACCACTGCGCCACTCGGGACCATGGACAGACATAAGGAAATCAGAACCATGGACAGCCACATCATATTTAGCTTACGTTGACTGGACTAAATTGTTTTTGGTATCTTTTAGTTGTCACTGTATTAGACTAAGCATAGGTGATTAGATGATGTTGAAATGTTGAAGTTGAAATGGTGCTGGAATAGTGGAGGCAGCGCCTGTTTTCTTTGCGACCTGCGGTAACTCTCAGTGGTTTTAAATCAATAGTTGTTTAGTGGTCCGAAAATGTCGGAAACATTAACTAGCTTGACCATGCTGTAGGTCATGTAACTGTTTGTTACATGCAATATGCTTTGTGGAATTCACCGGTCATATGTTGCTCTCAGGTTTTGTGATGAAACAAAGGTATTGTTGAATTTATTCTGCCACTGTCTTCTTATTGTCTCGGCCTTAGGCCTAATATATATATATATATATATATATATATACACACACAGTGGGGAGAACAAGTATTTGATACACTGCCGATTTTGCAGGTTTTCATACTTACAAAGCATGTAGAGGTCTGTAATTTTTATCATAGGTACACTTCAACTGTGAGACACGGAATCTAAAACAAAAATCAAGAAAATCACATTGTATGATTTTTAAGTAATTAATTTGCATTTTATTGCATGACATAAGTATTTGATACATCAGAAAAGCAGAACTTAATATTTGGTACAGAAACCTTTGTTTGCAATTACAGAGATCATACGTTTCTTGTAGGTCTTGACCAGGTTTGCACACACAGCAGCAGGGATTTTGGCCCACTCCTCCATACAGACCTTCTCCAGATCCTTCAGGTTTCGGGGCTGTCGCTGGACACTACGGACTTTCAGCTCCCTCCAAATATGTTCTATTGGGTTCAGGTCTGGAGACTGGCTAGGCTACTCCAGGACCTTGAGATGCTTCTTACAGAGCCACTCCTTAGTTGCCCTGGCTGTGTGTTTCGGGTCGTTGTCATGCTGGAAGACCCAGCCACGACCCATCTTCAATGCTCTTACTGAGGGAAGGAGGTTGTTGGCCAAGATCTCGCGATACATGGCACCATCCATCCTCCCCTCAATACGGTGCAGTCGTCCTGTCCCCTTTGCAGAAAAGCATCCCCAAAGAATGATGTTTCCACCTCCATGCTTCACGGTTGGGATGGTGTTCTTGGGGTTGTACTCATCCTTCTTCTTCCTCCAAACACGGCGAGTGGAGTTTACACCAAAAAGCTATATTTTTGTCTCATCAGACCACATGACCTTCTCCCTTTCCTTATCTGGATCATCCAGATGGTCATTGGCAAACTTCAGACGGGCCTGGACATGCGCCGGCTTGAGCAGGGGGACCTTGCGTGCGCTGCAGGATTTTAATCCATGACGGCGTAGTGTGTTACTAATGGTTTTCTTTGAGACTGTGGTCCCAGCTCTCTTCAGGTCATTGACCAGGTCCTGCCGTGTAGTTCTGGGCTGATCCCTCACCTTCCTCATGATCATTGATACTCCACGAGGTGAAATCTTGCATGGAGCCCCAGACCAAGGGTGATTGACCGTCATCTTGAACTTCTTCCATTTTCTAATAATTGCGCCAACAGTTGTTTGCCTTCTCACCAAGCTGCTTGCCTATTGTCCTGTTGCCCATCCCAGCCTTGTGCAGGACTACAATTTTATCCCTGATGTCCTTACACAGCTCTCTGGTCTTGGCCATTGTGGAGAGGTTGGAGTCTGTTTGATTGAGTGTGTGGACAGGTGTCTTTTATACAGGTAACGAGTTCAAACAGGTGCAGTTAATACAGGTAATGAGTGGAGAACAGGAGGGCTTCTTAAAGAAAAACTAACAGGTCTGTGAGAGCCGGAATTCTTACTGGTTGGTAGGTGATCAAATACTTATGTCATGCAATAAAATGCAAATTAATTACTTAAAAATCATACAATGTGATTTTCTGGATCTTTGTTTTAGATTCCGTCTCTCACAGTTGAAGTGTACCTATGATAAAAATGACAGACCTCTACATGCTTTGGAAGTAGGAAAACCTGCAAAATCGGCAGTGTATCAAATACTTGTTCTCCCCACTGTATATCACGGTCGCAATTATCCCAACACATAGGTTGTAACATGACTTTTTTTGGGGGGGGCTTCCCCAGTGATTTTACACCTCTACTGGCGTATACAGCGTTTACCCTCCACCACATCCCTGGTTGGGTCTGGCCCATTCATAAACATCAATATCCTGCCAGGCAGGACTGAATCTACATTTGCCCGCCATTTTAGCTATCGATGTGACGTTTTGGCGGTGGCCTAATCATTCAGTGCTGTACCTGCCTGGCTGAGTGACAGTGTGGGTGGAATGAGCGAGCTCGCCTGGCAACCAGAGCGCGAAACACATGAGGAAAAAAAAAAAAAAAAAAAACTCTGCAGTCTGCCTGGAAATTAATTTGCAAGACCAATACATTTTTTTTTGTATTAACATTTTGGATCATTTTCTGTTCTCCTCTCATTTTAATTCAAAGCACTTTTCAAGTACCAACTGTCATAATCACACAGCCTGTGTGTCATTGCTAGGTGTGACCTTTCACCTTTCACTCATCTTAAGTAGAGTTTACACCATCTGGTAGCCACATGAGCCATTATTCCTTCTTCATCAGCCACTCTTCATTCACTCACTCACTCACGCATTCATTAATTCACTCACTCATTAATTCACTCACTCATTAATTCACTCACTCATTAGTTCATTCATTCATTCATTCATTGACAGAGAGCAGGATCAGAGCAGAGACGGGAAGTGAGACAGAATGGGAGGATCAGGGTTTCCCGCCAGTGGTTTGCACTGCATGATGGGGTGGTTGAGTCACTGTTTCTTCGTTGAGTGACAGTGGGAAACACCACAGGAAGATCTACCTTATCATTTCACATCAATGGACTTCAGTACATCGTGTTGGTTTGTTAACTTAGTACAGTGGTTTTCCAACCTCTCCTCGGTGACTCCCAGCCGTTCCATGTATTTGACCTATTCCAGAACTAGATTCAACTTGTCAACTAATCATCAAGCCCATGACTAGGTGAATCAGATGAACTAGTTCATGCCTACAATAGAACTGTAAAACGTCTGGGGGCCCCCGGAGAGAACCACGGACTTAGTGGCTACTCTCTCCTAGATGCTTTATGAAAGGGTTTTCAAAATGTGCAACCTAGAGACTGGCAGACTTAGGCCTCTCTTTCTTACATGTACCAGCATGCACACACACTCCCCCCCCCCCCACACACACACACAATCCCCCTTCCCCCTCACTACACAACCCCCCCCCCCCTGCCACACACACACACAATCCCCCTTCCCCATCACTACACAACCCCCCCCCGCCACACACACACACACACACTCCCCCCCCCTGCCACACACACACTCCCCCTTCCCCCTCACTACACAACCCCCCGCCCTGCCACACACACACACTCCCCCTTCCCCCTCACTACACAACCCCCCGCCCTGCCACACACACACACTCCCCCTTCCCCCTCACTACACAACCCCCCCCCGCCACACACACACACAATCCCCCTTACTACACAACCCCCCCCCCCCCCCCCCCCCCCCACACACACACACCATCTCCCTGTACTCGCCCTCTGCAGGCCCTGTGTGGATCGGGACAGGCCCCTGACAGTCTTCTCTCCCTGTACTCACCCTCTGCAGGCCCTGTGTGGATCGGGACAGGCCCCTGACAGTCTTCTCTCCCTGTACTCACCCTCTGCAGGCCCTGTGTGGATCGGGACAGGCCCCTGACAGTCTTCTCTCCCTGTACTCACCCTCTGCAGGCCCTGTGTGGATCGGGACAGGCCCCTGACAGTCTTCTTGATGGACCCAGTCTTGCGTAACGGCAGTTGAGTGTCAGACCTGCTGAACATCTCCTCCATCCTCTGGGTGTCCAGCTCAAAGTCCACCATGGGCCTCTGGCTCTGGGACGTCCACACGTTCTTCTTCCCAAGGACCGACTGACGGGGGATTGCATCCCAGTTAAAGTTCCTCATCTTGGAACGACGATGCACGCTACGGGAGAAGGCATCGCAGCCTTCTTCGGGGGAGGCAGGGGGAGGAGGGGGTGGAGGAGGAGGGGGTGGGGGTGGTGGGGGAGGAGGAGGTGGTTCAGGGGTGGGATGGAGAGATGACTCCTGTGTGTTTGGAGGGGTGTGAGGGAGGTGAGAGGGGTCAGGGGGAGGATGGGGGTGAGCTGCTATGACTACAGCTCCTTCCATCAGTGTCTTGAGGATAGATGTCTGTTGCCAATCCAGAAGGGGAGGTAAAAGTCCTACGGGGCCAGGAAGATCACAGATCACTGAGGAGAGATGGGACATAGAGGGAACTATGAGAGAGAGAGGCTTCTGACTAATTTACATATTTATTGCCCAAGCCTACATAGAGAGAAGAAGTCACTGTGCCATGTCAATGCTAGTCATGTGACAATATGCCTCTGCAGTATCTGATGGAACTATTTGAATATTCAGGGCTGTAATTAAAACCTACTAACCATAAAACATTTCGCTCTAGGGAGGAGGATGATGACAGTTCACAGAAAACATCCAATAGACAATTGACATATTTAAAAGAGAATTTGCTTGGAGAATTGGTGTAGTATGTTTTCAGAAACTTGCAGTTTTCAAAAAGTAAGTTAAGCGAATAGAACGAGGCTGCAGTATTGCAAGTAAAACTCGACTGGTTTCAGTCAAAACAGAAATAGAAACGTCAATATGTCAACAGTCAATTTAGTTACATTTCTCAAATTCAACAGTAGCCTAAAATAAACCAACGCCATTACATAGTCAAACAAATATCCAACAACCACACAATATTGCGAATAAGAAATCAAGTTCTCTTGTTTCTTTATAACATGGCGACAGCTTCAATTTAGTTCACTCAAGGGCCACCAGCAAGTTGCAACAAACACCCAGCAAATCGGTTTCACACTGGCATATTGCTTAATTCAACAAATGGATGGGTAAAATGCGTCATTAGCTAGGTTTCCATCCAATTAGCGACAGATTTCCATGCGAATAATCTAAAATCCGCATAAAAACAATATGCGCATTTTCCCACCTGAGATGTTTCCATCAAATTGACTTGTTGTGGATAAAAGGCTGTGCGTGATGACCTATGTACATAAAAATAACTTTTGCGGTTAAATTCTCAAGTTAAAATGGGTTTCCATTGCATTTTCAAATCTACTGATGGTTTTGTCACTAAACATTTTGCATTATAAACTGATTAGCGTGACAGCTAGGCTATAATTATTTATTCACCTACCAGTTTAGATCGTATTCCAAACGCAGATGAACAATATATCCTGCGATAAATTATTGGTTGTCCATACTCTGCAATCACTGATCAGCATTTCATACTGCAACAAACCGTCTTAAACCTCGGGTGCTGTACTGTTGCAGTACGCGCAGCGCGGTGAAGAGCTCAAACGTACATACATACATACATGCGCTCTCACCCGATAGGAGCATGCCCGTCAATCAATCAATCAACTTCCGGATAGGAGAACGCGCCCTAATCGAATCCTCGTTTATAATATGAATTCGGTTGTATGAATAATGGCAAACTTATTCTAGATCTGTGCGTCAAGGACTGAGTTTGGGAAACCATACTCTAACATATGGAGTATGTCAACATTCAGAATTTTTTTTTACACATTAATTTATTCAACATAAAAAATATGAATATCTCAAAATACCCATTTGATGTAACTTATTTTTAGACATTGTTTAGAACATATATACTCTTCAAACATGTCCAATTTCCAGTGGGCTCTGGAGGTGAAACAGTGGACCTGCCCTCCTGTGGTCAACATCAGTTTTGCAGGACAAGGCTACTGAGGCCAATCGGAGAGGAAGAGGCGAAGCGAGAGGTTTTACTCCACCCAAAATCTGTCCACTAAAATAATTATTTTTTTGTGGACCAGACATGTCCTGCACATGACAGAAGTGAGGGTGGGCCGAGTGGCACTAGAGATGGCGTCCCTCG
Organism: Coregonus lavaretus; assembly: GCF_964263955.1. NCBI lineage: Eukaryota > Metazoa > Chordata > Actinopteri > Salmoniformes > Salmonidae > Coregonus > Coregonus lavaretus. The sequence continues at coordinate 35,002 of NW_028159020.1, read as the reverse complement.
AGGAGGCAAGAAAGAGATTTAGATGCAGAAAAGTAGAATATTTTCACAAGGAGTTGCGTAATTGAATTTCGGAGGAGAAATGGCGTTGAAAAGAGAGGAAGAAGAGGCTGAAGAGAATGAGGGAGGCAGAGGTTGAGTCTGAATCCAGACTGAGTTCTGGAGGTGAAATGGAAGGGAATGAGGGAGGCAGAGGTTGAATCTGAATCCAGACTGAGTTCTGGAGGTGAAATGCTGGCGTGTGAACAACAGGCCATAGAGATAGATAGAGGTCTCATCTTTGTATCTGTACCACTATTGCGTCTGTGACAGCATGGGCAGAGCCATTGAGGCTATCTCCATTTTAAAGTAGTCCATTTTCTTCTTCATCATCGGCTGATTGCTCCCAACCAATAGAAATCCCCACCCGGTTGATGACTTTAAAATGGTAGAAGCCCTCAATGGCAATGTCCATGCTAAAACCAGTTATAACCATCTAGAGATCTCTATCGATCTCTATAACATTTTACATTTTGTTTACAGTTTAGTCATTTAGCAGACGCTCTTATCCAGAGTGACTTACAGTTAGTGAGTGCATGCATTATTTTTTATTTTTCATACTGGCCCCCCGTGGGAATCGAACACACAACCCTGGCGTTGCAAACGACATGCTCTACCAACTGAGCTACATTGGCTAGAATGCCCTCTCATTGGCTAGAGTGGTCCCACCTGTTCTCACCTGCTCTCGCACTAACAAGGACAACAGACAAGTAGACAATGCAACAGATGGTGTTCCATAAAACACAACAACAACAGGGTTTTTCTTTAATTATTAAATAGCAACTATACATTTTTATTCACCAAGTATTTTATATACCCTAAAAGGGTATAGAGTCGTATTGAGTCGCAATAAAGCAATTTGAAGGGTCATCAATAATCCTCTTCAGCTATTTGTTTCTGGTTATAGCCTACACTCTTTTAGTGTCATTTGATTGTTACATAGACACAATTATAAACCGAACCCTGGATGCTGATTGGCTGAAAGCTGTGGTATATCAGACCGCATACCACGGGTATGACCTTTTCTTTTTTTTCCCAAAAACGTTTTACTGTTATAATTACTTTGGTAACCAGTTTATAATAGCAATAAGGCACCTTAGGGGTTTGTGGTATATGGCCAATATACCACGGCTAAGCTCTGCGTTGCTTCATGTGTAAGACCAGCCCTTAGCCGTCGCATTTTGGCTATTTGGTCTGAATGAATGTCTGAATCAAACTTTTTGTCGGAACCGCAAAATATTCCTGCTGTTTAGATTTCATGGTAGGAAGTCTCCCATGAAGTGCATGATGTGATGGTAACCTGCTGTCTAAATCAACATAAATATGGTGCTGTTCGGACAAAAGTTGGATTCAGTCGTTTATTTGATAGCGCGGGACACATTTCACTGTATGTCTGGTAAGTAGAGTTCCTAGAGATTATATATATATATATATGCTTTTGTTGACAGGAAACGTTTTTCTTGGTGCAGCCGGCTATTTTGGCTATATTGTGGTAGGGTTATATTCCGTCGCCAGCCACCAGAACGATGCACAACTCAGGGAGTCACACCAATATACAGACTCCTGCTGGTATGTCCCCAAAGCTGGTCTGAGAGCACATCTTATGTTTTAGTTAGGGTCTGGTCTGAGACCACATCTTATGTTTTAGTTAGGGTCTGGTCTGAGAGCATATCCCATGTTTTAGTTGGGGTCTGGTTTGAGACCACATCTTATGTTTTAGTTAGGGTCTGGTCTGAGAGCATATCCCATGTTTTAGTTGGGGTCTGGTCTGAGAGCATATCCCATGTTTTAGTTGGGGTCTGGTTTGAGAGCATATCTCATGTTTTAGTTGGGGTCTGGTCTGAGAGCATATCTCATGTTTTAGTTGGGGTCTGGTCTGAGAGCATATCCCATGTTTTAGTTGGGGTCTGGTCTGAGACCATATCCCATGTTTTAAGTTGGGGTCTGGTCTGAGAGCATATCTCATGTTTTAGTTGGGGTCTGGTCTGAGAGCATATCCCATATTTTAGTTGGGGTCTGGTCTGAGAGCATATCTCATGTTTTAGTTGGGGTCTGGTCTGAGAGCATATCCCATGTTTTAGTTGGGGTCTGGTCTGAGACCATATCCCATGTTTTAGTTGGGGTCTGGTCTGAGACCATATCCCATGTTTTAGTTGGGGTCTGGTCTGAGAGCATATCCCATGTTTTAGTTGGGGTCTGGTCTGAGAGCATATCTCATGTTTTAGTTGGGGTCTGGTCTGAGAGCATATCCCATGTTTTAGTTGGGGTCTGGTCTGAGAGCATATCCCATGTTTTAAGTTGGGGTCTGGTCTGAGAGCATATCTCATGTTTTAGTTGGGGTCTGGTCTGAGAGCATATCCCATATTTTAGTTGGGGTCTGGTCTGAGAGCATATCTCATGTTTTAGTTGGGGTCTGGTCTGAGAGCATATCCCATGTTTTAAGTTGGGGTCTGGTCTGAGAGCATATCTCATGTTTTAGTTGGGGTCTGGTCTGAGAGGGGAATGAAGGCAAAATATCGATCACATCGACCCAAGACACCACGTTCATCTCTTAGCATCTTCAATAAATATCATTACACTTGTACACGCATTTATACACTACAGTACCACACACACAGAAGCATACAAAATAAATAAAATCCAATGTTTTATAACCTCAATGTTCTTTCTCTATCGACAGACTACTTTTAAAGAGTGATGTCAATCTCCGTCACACTTTAACGCTGTTAACCCATTCACTATACAGGGGTGCCATTTGGGACTCACGCTATATCTTCCCCTACAAAATAATTACTGACATCAGTTGTAACAATGTGTGGCGGAGTCTAGGGATATGGCTTTGGCTGTTCTGTTCAGTGACTTTCCGAGACTACTATGAGCCAGGTGACGTCACGGCCGGCTCTAAACGGGTCCTGGGGAGAGGTGGCAGGCAAGTGTGTTGCGAAGGGAGGAGAGACGGAGAGAGGGAGAGAGGGAGAGAGGAGCCCAATTCAGAAAGTTACGTCGGAGTATCGTTGGAGAAAGAGGACGTGCCAGTTCTGGAAAAGGATTGTACCACACCGAGTATCGTTGGAGAAAGAGGACGTGTTAGATCTGGAAGAGGATTGTACCATACCACCGAATGACTGTCATTTTCGCCTTCGGGATGAACGTGAGTTCAATCGATGGAGATGGCTACCAGCCAGAGTGATGCTAGCTAGGTAGCTACCCACCGGAGGAATGGACATCAATGAAGTGTTACCGACACCAGAGGAGAGCCGTGAGTTGAAGTGATTGAGTTATAAAAGATTCCCGTGGAAATAATTGAAGTTTCTGTTTATGTCCTGAAAGAAGAGGACATCTTAAGTCATGGACTTTTCATTTGTTTGACATTACATAGTAGTGCAAGGATAAGAAGGGACCCTGTTAATAATGAATATTTAGGCCTGATTAGGAGAAGAATATTACCGTGACAACGTTGCAGGCTAATGTTACTTCTATTATTTTCATACAGACTCCATGAACACGGTAACGGGTGTCATTCTTTATTTTTGTTTGTTTGCTTATGTAGTGTATTAAGATTATGACTTTGTTAATGTTTTAAGTGGAACCTGAGAGGATGTTTATTTAGTGTCAGAGGGAATTGTTTTAGTGTGACGCCACATAGAACAGAGGGAGTGTGTGTTGTAGACAGGGGATTGGACAGTAGAGGGAGCCACCCATATCTTGGGAAAATTATAAGTACTGGGTTTAAACGAAGAAGAGCAGAGCAGACATTGTAATTTGGAGGACACTGCTCTCCGGGTGATCATGACATCCGTAAACTTATGCTGAAATCTTGTGATATGAATAAAACTTATGATCAAAGTTCAGTATGGGCGGACTCCTTTGTTTAGCAGCAATAATTGGCAACATTGACTCGACACTACAAAATGGTGCCCGAACAGGGACCGGTCTGTGTCTCTCCTTTGTTCCATTCATCGGCGCCGAGCTGACTCTCGTTCCGAAGTCATGGCCAGATAAGGGTGAGTTTTCTCACCACTTTGGGCATTTGTTAGTTCTAAGGCTATTTGAGTGTGCGATGGGGAGATGTACCGTGTAAAGGACTATGGAGGAAGGTGTGGTTGTTATTGCTGTGGACTAAGGGTCTGTCATAACTATTCTAAATTTTGTTTGCACTGGTAAACGGCGCAAATAGGGGGGAGTGTCTATAGAGATATGTGGCTTGAATAGGAATTCAAGAATAATCGATGGAAGGAATAAGGCCAAGATATGTATACAAATTAGGACATTGCGGATCTGGCAAGACCTCAGGGAGGCGATCTCTAGGATGGGCCGGAAATCCTGTACCATGTTAGATGGGATGGGTGGGTCCTGGGGACTGGAGACTGTGGTATATACATTCTATTGCAAGTTACTGCTCATCTTATATCTGACGAGGTATATGTTTGATGTAACCGCTCATAGAATATCCATAACTCGCGGCAGCATAAAGTTAGGGACAAAGGAACAGGAATTTAGGCGCAATGTAGGTTACATTGCTACATGTTACATGCCACATGTTACAAACATGCTACATGCTACATGCTAACATGTGACCTTAGAGGGCCATCGAGATGGAATAAAGCCTCTTAAATTATGTTTGTGTGTGTAGAATTTAAGTTCTATGCTTTGTGAGCTCTGTTAAATGTTGTTTGGCTATGAGGAGAAAACTGAGTTACAGCGGGACTGTTAACTTTCTGTTTGGCTTGGAGAGAGAGCTGCTTGAGGGCTCCGTCCACGCTGAAATTGTATTGGTGAATGAACTGCGCATGCGTGTGATTTTACGACACTAGATTACGACACGTGTGATTTTATGACTTTAGAGTTACGTAGGGAGAATATGCCACTGCCTACACTGGGTGCTGGGAGATGCAGACTCAGAAGCAGACAGAGAGAGATTTGAACACGAATGGAATGTTCTAGTTGTTACATAGGCGGTTGCTTAATGATGAAACTGTTTTCTTGAGACATATTGAATTGATAAATGAGAGAGATATGTTGACGGATTAAAAATAAAAATAATTAAATAAATAAATAAAATAAAAATGTTATTGAGCTATTTATGCGATTCCTGAGTTAATTCTTAGAGCAAATGTGACTGGAGGAATATTGAATGGTTGAAGTGACTCAGTGATTGCATAAACTACTAAATTCTTGTCTGTTTCTTTGTTCTTTTGTCATATGAGAGACGATAGGACGAGAGGAGAGAGAGAGAAAGAGAGGAGGTGCTGACGTGTACATCACGCGACAGAGGTGTGACGCGACAGAGGATCGAGTCAAATATCAGGCTAGTGCTGTTCTGTTTACAAAAAAAACCTTCCCCTACAGGATATTTGATGTTATGACAATTTGACAAAGACAATTTGCAAAAGACTGATAAAATAAAAATTGCATTTTGGAGTTTCTGTGCATGAGTTGGTTTGATTAGAGTTGTGTTGGAAATCGAGTACTGACATTATTCTGTAAAATTAAGATAATTGGGTGCTTATTAAATAATTGGTTTATGAGTACTGTAGTGTTGCTGGATTATAGGTGTTTTCTTTTTGGATTGCTCTGAAGTTGTCTACTTTCCTGTACTTTTCCTGATTGAAGGTGGTAAGATAGCCACTAATTGATAAATTAGTAAAATAGGAAATATAAATAAAAATATATTTTTGATTATTCATAAATTTATTGATTAATTGTTTAATTGGAGAGAAAAAAAATGTGATTAATTATTTTTGAATATTCATATTTTTATTGATTAATTTTTATTATTTAGATTTATAAAAAAAAAAAAAAAAGTTTATATTAATAATTAAAGGGAGGACACTATGGGCTATATATTCTAAAATAATAAAAATAATTCACATTAAAGGAATATAAAAGAGTTGTTACAATGGGGAAAAAGGATATCAGGACTAAGAAGGTAATTACACCTGTTGATATAGTACAAAATAGCAATACCATTAACTAAAGTATTGCAAGGTTATCCGGCAAATGGAACAAACGTTGGCCTGACATTGAACAACCATGGCCAGTGGAAGGGACTCTTAACCCTGATGTAATCAACATAATGAAAGTGCTTCTGTCAATTCATAAAGCAGATCAAAAGAAAGGGAAAAAAGGGAACAACGAAAAGAAAAGAGACAAAGAGAGCTGGGTGTTCTTAAGTTGTCCTTCATTCTCAAACAAAAACTGATAAAAGATGGGAGAGAAAACTAATGGCAGAAGTCAGTACACCTTTCTCACATACGGATTCAGGAAAAAGACCCCCACCTTATGAGAAGGAAGTAGAGCGTAAGGACGTCTATCCTCAGCTTCCGGTGATCATTCAGGAAGGTGATTATTGCATCAGAGATGAAGATGAACGAATAATAGAGAGAGGACAAGCAGAAACGACCATAAAAATGAATCCAAACTCCAGAAGTAAGAAAAAACCGAGATGTCTGGAAACTAAGAGAAGAATGAGGTTCGGAAAGATGAAGACAAAGATGAAGACTTGGAGATTAAAGGTGCTTCATATTCAAGAGGATTTTATCCAACAATGATTAGCAAAGAAGAAATAGAAAGAGATATAGACCGATGCGTATCATGCCTGGATAAAGCGAATAGTTTAGAAGAAGTAACACAACTGGAGGAACAACTCAAGAAGCTGAAGATACAGAAGAAGATGATGGAAGATGATATTTCGAGGACAGAACTTAGAATATAACCTTTTGAAGAATACTGATATGTCAACAACAAGAAAGAGCAGGACCAAGAAAATCTCAGAAAACTTGATCAAATATAACTGGAAGAAGAAGAAGAAGAAGAAGAAGAAGAAGAAGAAGAAGAAGAAGAAGAAGAAGAAGAAGAAGGTGGAGAAGAAGGAGGAGAAGAAAAGCTTTGGTTATGAAGAATCAGGGTGAACCAAATCAACAATCACTGCTATAGCTTCAACTGAACAAGGTCAAATGCAATTGTACCAGCCACAACAAGTGGTATAAGTTGTTCCATATCCATAGATAGTTTCTGGAAAGAGGGAATTTCTGAGGAAGATAAAGGAGCAAGTGAAGATCACCTGTCCTCCAGGTGAAACCTTAAAGGAGCAAGGATTCTAGAGTGCCTAGAAGATCCGAAGGGGGGTGTCAGCTGATAGCACCGATTAGGGAGAAGAAAAATATCCAACAATTGAAGTGAAAATAAAAAGGACTAGGAGAAGTAATAGAGGAAAAGCTTTTATCTGTGTTGAGCCTAAAGAGGTTACACATCTCACTATGTAAAATTAACTAATTAGGATAGGGATTTGAGGGAGTAAAACAGCTGATTACTCTTAAGGAACCAATTGAGCTCTGCTATAAAAAATCAAAGAGAAATTAAAATACACATACTGGTATTAGAACATATACCTATTGCATTGTTGGGAAGAGATGCATTGTGTAAATTGAACTGTACAATAAGATGTACACTAGACGGCTGTCTGGTAGAAGATTTTAAAAGAGTAGGGTTTTTGGGAATCTATTAGACTGCCTATTAGACAATCTGTCTGAAAAATAAAGTTAAAAAGGGGTGACTGTTATTCTTGGTTACATTCCTACACCAAGAGGGGAAAGAGATTTCAAACTAGGCTAAAAGATGTTTAATCGTTTGCCAAGTCTGTGTGTAAAGAAGTCAGAAGCAGGTGGGGATTACCCGATCACATATTCTAAAAATTGGTGGTAAAGGCTTTTGTGAATAAATCAGTGAAAATAGATTTTTAAAAGTTAGGAGAAAAGATTAAAAAAGTTAGGAAAACTAGGGTTGAAGGAACTCTAGGACAGTAAGCTAAGTTTCAATGTTAGTTAGTAGTAAGAGAGAGAAAACTAGTGGTGATAGATGGAAATACAAGTAAGGAGTCAAAGTCTTAGGGAGAATGGATGAAGTAACAACAAGGACATCAACACTTCAGTCTATTATAACAACAGTGAGAAGCAATTTAACTCTTTCAACATTGATAGTTATTAAAGCCATAAATATATCGCATTTGATTACAAGGGAGCAGATAGCTCCAGCACCAATTTTAGAGGAATTTCATAGTCTGGGAAGCCTATCATTGGAGGATAAGTCTAAGAGAGAAGTGGGGATTTTTCCATGGTATGGTGTAAAATTTGGGAAGATCATATTGATAATATTACCTATACTTTGATTCCAGATAGTTCAGATAATATCACTAGTGTTATAGATGCATTGAAGAATATAAGGGATGCATTTGGTAGATCTGAAGGAGCTGGATGGTCAGCGAAGACTTGGTTGCAAGATCAGTTAGGCCCAGTGGGAGCAGTGATGGTTTAGATTTTAATAGCACCTTTGATGGCACTGTGTGTGATGTTTTGCTTTTGTAACTTGTTACTGACCTTTGCGAAAGCTATGATATTGAGATGGGTTGGAGTAGTGATGCCTGGAGGCAACACTCAGATGCCGTTGTTGACTGTTCCTGATCTGGATGAAGAGGGACAAGTGGGACTGGATGGAGTATTGATGGATAAATATCCTTTTTGATTATTTGATCATTTTTCAAATGTTTTTCAATATTAGTGTGATTTTAGTATTTTGTTATGAATCAAAGGGGGGAAATGTATGAATGAATCACATTATCCTATTTCATTATTCTATCTTTTATATTGATTCATATATCATTTATATATAATTTTTTATATATTCTTAGTTGATATTGATGTTTTAATTTGAAAGTGTTGTTTTGCAAAAGATACTGTTTGGTCTTTTCTTTTCTTCCAGAAGCATTTGGGGGAATATGTAGAGATTGAAATACTCAAACAAGGACAATATGAAGGGACAATATGAAAGGAGAATGACTGGAGGAGATGGAACAAGGAAGGTGTGGAAAGGTTCCGATTCCATCATCAACAATGCATTGGAAGTCAACACTGCTGGGGAGATGAAGTGTAGTGGACTACATTCCAGTGTCTGCAATGAAATATAGACATATTTGCATGTGTAATACATAATTTGTGTCATATTCTTTCTGTATTAATTTTTGTAGAATGATATTTGATGTTATTGAATACATGTGGGGATCTTAGATGTTTTTGTTTATTTCGTGAATGCTTAGGGACAGGGAGTCTAGGCAGGGATAGAGATCCACTGTGGGGTCCGATGGGTCGACCAGCCTTAGAGTGGACATTTTTTGGATAGTATTTTGTTTGCTGGGGCTTTCATGTGTATTTAATTGCATCATAGTTTCAAATGCATTGATAAAGATTTATGAATTGATCTGGAGTACCTAGGTGGTTGCCTGGGGCAGAGGGGCCGTGAGAGAATTTTACTGTCTTGATTGATGGATGGATATTTGGAAAGAAGGCTGCCAGACAGGTTTTTCGCTCTCACACTCCATAAAGATTTGTTCATATTTCATAGTAATGTATTCACACTTCATAAAGATTTGTTCATATTTCATAGAAAGGTATTTACACTCCAGAGAAAAGTGTTTTTGGGTTTATTGTTAAAGATACTCAATAAGATAAATTGTTACTTGTCATAATCCTATTATTTTTGTTTTCGAGACTTTTAGTTAGTCTCGAAGGGGGGAATGTAGTGTATTAAGATTATGACTTTGTTAATGTTTTAAGTGGAACCTGAGAGGATGTTTATTTAGTGTCAGAGGGAATTGTTTTAGTGTGACGCCACATAGAACAGAGGGAGTGTGTGTTGTAGACAGGGGATTGGACAGTAGAGGGAGCCACCCATATCTTGGGAAAATTATAAGTACTGGGTTTAAACGAAGAAGAGCAGAGCAGACATTGTAATTTGGAGGACACTGCTCTCCGGGTGATCATGACATCCGTAAACTTATGCTGAAATCTTGTGATAAGAATAAAACTTATGATCAAAGTTCAGTATGGGCGGACTCCTTTGTTTAGCAGCAATAATTGGCAACATTGACTCGACACTACACTTACTTACACGCCCTTAATCAACAATGCACTTAAAAAAAATAAAATAAAAATAAAAGTATTCTACCTGCTTTTTCTCCCCTATTTCGATCTTGTCTCAACGCTGCAACTCCCCAACGGGCTCCGGAGAGGCGGTCGAGTCATGCCTCCTCTGAAACATGACCCGCCAAACCCCGCTTCTCAACACCCGCTATATATACAGGGGGTACTGGTACCGAGTCAATGTGCGGGGGTACAGGTTAGTCAAAGTAATAACGAGGCTATATACAGGGGGTACTGGTACCGAGTCAATGTGCGGGGGTACAGGTTAGTTGAGGTAATACAGTATGTACAGTGAGGGAAAAAAGTATTTGATCCCCAGCTGATTTTGTATGTTTCCCACTGACAAAGAAATGATCAGTCTATAATTTTAATGGTAGGTTTATTTGAACAGTGTGAGACAGAATAACAACAACAAAAATCCAGAAAAACGCATGTCAAAAATGTTATAAATTGATTTGCATTTTAATGAGGGAAAAAAGTATTTGACCCCCTCTCAATCAGAAAGATTCCTGGCTCCCAGGTTTCTCTTATACAGGTAACAAGCTGAGATTAGGAGCACACTCTTAAAAGGAGTGCTCCTAATCTCAGGTGTGCTCCTAATCTCAGTTTGTTACCTGTGTAAAAGACACCTGTCCACAGAAGCAATCAATCAGATTCCAAACTCTCCACCATGGCCAAGACCAAAGAGCTCTCCAAGGATGTCAGGGACAAGATTGTAGACCTACACAAGGCTGGAATGGGCTACAAGACCATCGCCAAGCAGCTTGGTGAGAAGGTGACAACAGTTGGTGCGATTATTCGCAAATGGAAGAAACACCAAATAACTGTCAATCTCCCTCGGCCTGGGGCTCCATGCAAGATCTCACCTCGTGCAGTTGCAATGATCATGAGAACGGTGAGGAATCAGCCCAGAACTACACAGGAGAATCTTGTCAATGATCTCAAGGCAGCTGGGACCATAGTCACCAAGAAAACAATTGGTAACACACTACGCCGTGAAGGACTGAAATCCTGCAGCGCCCGCAAGGTCCCCCTGCTCAAGAAAGCACATATACATGCCCGTCTGAAGTTTGCCAATGAACGATTCAGAGGAGAACTGGGTGAAAGTGTTGTGGTTAGATGAGACCAAAATGGAGGTCTTTGGCATCAACTCAACTCGCCGTGTTTGGAGGAGGAGGAATGCTTCCTATGACCCCAAGAACACCATCCCAACCGTCAAACATGGAGGTGGAAACATTATGCTTTGGGGGTGCTCACCGCATCAAAGGGACGATGGACGGCGCCATGTACCGTCAAATCTTGGGTGAGAACCTCCTTCCCTCAGCCAGGGCATTGAAAATGGGTCGTGGATGGGTATTCCAGCATGACAATGACCCAAAACACACGGCCAAGGCAACAAAGGAGTGGCTCAAGAAGAAGCACATTAAGGTCCTGGAGTGGCCTAGCCAGTTTCCAGACCTTAATCCCATAGAAAATCTGTGGAGGGAGCTGAAGGTTCGAGTTGCCAAACGTCAGGTTCGAAACCTTAATGACTTGGAGAAGATCTCCAAAGAGGAGTGGGACAAAATCCCTCCTGAGATGTGTGCAAACCTGGTGGCCAACAACAAGGGTTTTGCCACCAAGTACTAAGTGTCATGATTTAACTGGATTTGAACCCAAATGCAGACAACTACACCAAGCCAGAGAAGGTTTAACAGGTTTATTACAATGTTCAATTAGTCCAGGTTTCCAATAATAGGGGAAGAGCAAGTCCAGGTTACAGGGAGGGTAACAGATCCAGGTCAGGGCAGGTGTGGTACCGTAATGTCCTAGTGTCCGTGGTGAGTCCAAAAGGGAGGTCCGGTAGTGGAAAGCAGGATGGTGGTGGCAGGAGTGAAGCGGAGGCAGGAGTCAGGTTCCAATAATCTGTGGCACAGGATAAAAGTAAATAGAACAGGTCAAAAACACAAAGAGCGAAAACAAACAGGTTGAGTCGGCAGCGAGACTAACATGGTCGTCTTGACTATGATCTGACGATGAGTGGTAAGTTTGACCGGGTCTTAAAGGCTGAGGTGATTATGGTGAATGAGCTGCAGCTGGAACCCTGACTCCCGCACACCAGACTTCACTCCTGCAATCAAGGACAGACAGAGGGGAGGGGGAGAGCAGAGAGAGAGCTACCTAGCAGCAGTAGGCCTAACACTAAGTCATTTTTGCAGAGGGGTCAAATACTTACTTCCCTCATTAAAATGCAAATCAATTTATAACATTTTTGACATGCGCTTTTATGGATTGTTTTGTTGTTATTCTGTCTCTCATTGATCAAATAAACCTACCATTAAAATTATAGACTGATCATGTCTTTGTCAGTGGGCAAACATACAAAATCAGCAGGGGATCAAATACTTTTTTCCCTCACTGTACATGTAGGTAGGGGTAAAGTGACTATGCAAAGATAATAAACAGCGAGTAGCAGCAGTGTAAATAGTCCGGGTAGACGTTTGATTGGCTGTTCAGCAGTCTTATGGCTTGGGGGTAGAAGCTGTTAAGGAGCCTTTTGGACCTAGACTTGGCGCTCCGGTACCGCTTGCCGTGCGGTAGCAGAGAGAACAGTCTATGACTAGGGTGGCTGGAGTCTTTGGCAATTTTTAGGGCCTTCCTCTGACACCGCCTGGTATAGAGGTCCTGGATGGCAGGAAGCTTGGCCCCAGTGATGTACTGGGCCGTAAGCACTACCCTCTGTAGCGACTTGCAGTCGGATGCTGAGCAGTTGTCATTCCAGGTGGTGATGCAACCAGTCAGGATGCTCTCGATGGTGCAGCTGTATAACTTTTTGAGGATCTGAGGACCCATGCCAAATCTTTTCAGTCTCCTGAGGGGGAATAGGCATTGTCGTACCCTCTTCACGACTGTTTTGGTGTGTTTGGACCATGATAGTTTGTTGGTGAGAATGTTTGCATGCTTGGCCCTTCTTTTCCTGTAGTCCACGATCATCTCCTTTGTCTTGATCATGTGGAGGAAGAGCTTGTTGTCCTGTGTGTGTCAGTGGAGGCTGCTGAGGGGAGGACGGCTCATATTAATAACTGGAATAGAGCAAATGGAACAACCAGTAATAACATGGTTATATACAGTACCAGTAATAACATGGCTATATACAGTACCAGTAATAACATGGCTATATACAGTACCAGTAATAACATGGTTATATACAGTACCAGTAATAAAATGGATATATACAGTACCAGTAATAACATGGTTATATACAGTACAAGTAATAACATGGCTATATACAGTACCAGTAATAACATGGCTATATACAGTACCAGTAATAACATGGTTATATACAGTACCAGTAATAACATGGCTATATACAGTACCAGGTAATAACATGGCTATATACAGTACCAGTAATAACATGGTTATATACAGTACCAGTAATAACATGGCTATATACAGTACCAGTAATAACATGGCTATATACAGTACCAGTAATAACATGGCTATATACAGTACCAGTAATAACATGGCTATATACAGTACCAGTAATAACATGGTTATATACAGTACCGGTAATAACATGGCTATATACAGTACCAGTAATAACATGGCTATATACAGTACCAGTAATAACATGGCTATATACAGCACCAGTAATAACATGGTTATATACAGTACCAGTAATAACATGGCTATATACAGTACCAGGTAATAACATGGCTAAATGCAGTACCAGTAATAACATGGCTATATACAGTACCAGTAATAACATGGCTATATACAGTACCGGTAATAACATGGCTATATACAGTACCAGTAATAACATGGTTATATACAGTACCAGTAATAACATGGCTATATACAGTACCAGTAATAACATGGCTATATACAGTACCAGTAATAACATGGCTATATACAGTACCAGTAATAACATGGCTATATACAGTACCAGTAATAACATGGCTATATACAGTACCAGTAATAACATGGTTATATACAGTACCAGTAATAACATGGCTATATACAGTACCGGTAATAACATGGCTATATACAGTACCGGTTATAACATGGATATATACAGTACCAGGTAATAACATGGCTATATACAGTACCAGGTAATAACATGGCTATATACAGTACCAGGTAATAACATGGCTATATACAGTACCGGTTATAACATGGATATATACAGTACCAGTAATAACATGGCTATATACAGTACCAGGTAATAACATGGCTATATACAGTACCAGGTAATAACATGGCTATATACAGTACCAGGTAATAACATGGCTATATACAGTACCGGTTATAACATGGATATATACAGTACCAGTAATAACATGGCTATATACAGTACCAGTAATAACATGGCTATATACAGTACCAGTAATAACATGGCTATATACAGTACCAGTAATAACATGGCTATATACAGTACCGGTTATAACATGGCTATATACAGTACCAGTAATAACATGGTTATATACAGTACCGGTAATAACATGGCTATATACAGTACCAGGTAATAACATGGCTATATACAGTACCAGGTAATAACATGGCTATATACAGTACCAGGTAATAACATGGCTATATACAGTACCGGTTATAACATGGATATATACAGTACCAGTAATAACATGGCTATATACAGTACCGGTAATAACATGGCTATATACAGTACCAGTAATAAAATGGCTATATACAGTACCAGTAATAACATGGTTATATACAGTATGGTATGCCATCCAGCCCTGGAATTTTCCCGGACTTAAATGCATTAATTGCATCAAGAAGTTCCTCCTCTGTAATTTGGCCTTCGCATGAGTCTTTCTGTACAGCTGTTAATTTTACATTATTAATTGAAAAAATGAACTTCGGTTAGTGGAGATGGGGGAGACTGAAACGAAAACATATGCTTAACGTACTTTACTTTCTCTTTCATCATGGCTGACTCTGTCATTTGTAACAAGTTTCAGTAAATTATTTTTGGTAGCATATTTCTATGTTGAAGATTAAAAAATAATTTGGTGCATTTTCCCCATATTCCATCCAGTTCGGTTAATTTTTTTATAATATATTACACTTTATCTTCCTTGAATAAGTTCCTCCATTTCTTTTTGTTTTTCCTCATTACTTATTCTGAGCCTCTATGGTACAGTTTTATTGCTATCTATCTGTACCGTTAGTCCTTCCATATCCTTTGTTAATATGGACTCTTTTGACCTAAATTGCTTTTGTTTTCGAGATGAGTACTGAATTGCATGGCCTCTAAAGGCACATTTAAAGGTGTCCCATACAATAAGGGGATTAGCTGTACCTATGTTATGTCGGAAAAATTCAGTTATAAATTCTTCTGACCTAGTTAAAAACAAGTTATCATCCAATAGGCTTTGATTCAATTTCCAATATTCTCGCCCAATTGGAAATTCTGTAAGAGTAAGATATATGTCAATTATGTAATGGTCCGACCGCATTCTGTCCCCTATCAACACTCTTTAAACTTTTGGTGCCATAGAGAATGACATAAGAAAGTAATCAAGACAACTAGCTTGATTGAGCCTCCGCCATGTATATCTCACTAGGTCAGGATATTTAAGCCTCCATATATCCACTAGGTCCAATCTATCCATGACATTCATGATTTCCTTAAGTGCATGAGGGTGATAGTTTATACAGTCGTGGTCAAAGGTTTTGAGAATGACACAAGTATTGGTCTTCACAAAGTTTGCTGCTTCAGTGTTTTTAGATATTTTTGTCAGATGATACTATGGTATACTGAAGTATAATTACAAGCATTCCATAAGTGTCAAAGGCTTTTATTGACAATTACATTAAGTTTATGCAAAGAGTCAATATTTGCAGTGTTGACCCTTCTTTTTCAAGACCTCTGCAGTCCGCCCTGGCATGCTATCAATTAACTTCTGGGCCACATCCTGACTGATGGCAGCCCATTCTTGCATAATCAATGCTTGGAGTTTGTCAGAATTTGTGGGCTTTTGTTTGTCCACCCGCCTCTTGAGGATTGACCACAAGTTCTCAATGGGATTAAGGTCTGGGGAGTTTCCTGGCCATGGACCCAAAATGTTGATGTTTTGTTCCCCGAGACACTTAGTTATTACTTTTGCCTTATGGCGAGGTGCTCCATCATGCTGGAAAAGGCATTGTTCGTCACCAAACTGTTCTTGG
The DNA here is from genome assembly GCF_964263955.1 of Coregonus lavaretus. NCBI lineage: Eukaryota > Metazoa > Chordata > Actinopteri > Salmoniformes > Salmonidae > Coregonus > Coregonus lavaretus. The sequence goes on along the minus strand of NW_028159020.1, from coordinate 18,824 downwards.
ATGGTTGGGAGAAGTTGCTCTTGGAGGATGTGTTGGTACCAGTCTTTATTCATGGCTGTGTTCTTAGGCAAAATTGTGAGTGAGCCCACTCCCTTGGCTGAGAAGCAACCCCACACATGAATGGTCTCAGGATGCTTTACTGTTGGCATGACACAGGACTGATGGTAGCGCTCACCTTGTCTTCTCCAGACAAGCTTTTTTCCGGATGCCCCAAACAATCGGAAAGGGGATTCATCAGAGAAAATGACTTTACCCCAGTCCTCAGCAGTCCAATCCCTGTACCTTTTGCAGAATATCAGTCTGTCCCTGATGTTTTTCCTGGAGAGAAGTGGCTTCCTCGCTGCCCTTCTTGACACCAGGCCATCCTCCAAAAGTCTTTGCCTCACTGTGCGTGCAGATGCACTCACACCTGCCTGCTGCCATTCCTGAGCAAGCTCTGCACTGGCGGTGCCCCGATCCCGCAGCTGAATCAACTTTAGGAGACCGTCCTGGCGCTTGCTGGACTTTCTTGGGCGCCCTGAAGCCTTCTTCACAACAATTGAACCTCTCTCCTTGAAGTTATTGATGATCCGATAAATGGTTGATTTAGGTGCAATCTTACTAGCAGCAATATCCTTGCCTGTGAAGCCCTTTTTGTGCAATGCAATGATGACGGCACGTGTTTCCTTGCAGGTAACCATGGTTAACAGAGGAAGAACAATGATTTCAAGCACCACCCTCCTTATAAAGCTTCCAGTCTGTTATTCTAACTCAATCAGCATGACAGAGTGATCTCCAGCCTTGTCCTCGTCAACACTCTCACCTGTGTTAACGAGAGAATCACTGACATGATGTCAGCTGGTCCTTTTGTGGCAGGACTGAAATGCAGTGGAAATGTTTTTTGGGGATTAAGTTCATTTTCATGGCAAAGAGGGACTTTGCAATTAATTGCAATTCATCTGATCACTCTTCATAACATTCTGGATTATATGCAAATTGCCATCATAAAAACTGAGGCAGCAGACTTTGTGAAAATTAATATTTGTGTCATTCTCAAAACTTTTGACCATGACTGTAGTGTGATTTCCTTTTTAAAACCGTATTATAATCTCCCACCATAATAATAGAGTCTTGTATTGCTTGTAGGGTTGATACATTATTATATATATTTTTAAAGAAGCGTGGATCATCATTATTTGGACCGTATAGGTTAATGAGCCATATCTGTGTATGGTCCAAAACATTTTTAAAATCATCCATCTACCTTGAGGATCTGTAATATCATCACCCCTTTCGAATTTCTTTGCCCATGGGAGAAACATATTTCGCCCCCCAACCCCCCCAGTCATTTTTCCATACAACTTCCTCTAAAATTGTTGAACGAGTTTCCTGTAAACAATATATATTATATTCCTTCTCTTTTAGCAGGTAAATACTGATAGTCTTTTCTTATCTGCTAAGCTATTACAATTATAACTGGCTATCCTTATTTCACCATTTACCATAATGAGATACAAGTTTCAAATCTATTTATCATAATATATGTTTGTAAACTCACCATTAAAAAGTACCATAGTGATTGAGTGTCCATAAAGCTGTACCATGATATTTGCATTGCTACTAAGTAACCCTCCAATTGTTCTCCACTATTCCACCCGCTAAATCTCCTCCCCATCCCAAGTTGGGTTGTCATCCCAGTGACCGGCAGACCACCCCCGTCCCCCCGGATCCCAGGGACCACGAGAGACCGGGACCCATCCTTCGAAAAGAGCACACAGTGACACCCACAGAAAATAAGCAGATCAATGCCAAAAGCATTTCCATCGCCCTCATATATATATATACAGTGGGGAGAACAAGTATTTGATACACTGCCGATTTTGCAGGTTTTCCTACTTACAAAGCATGTAGAGGTCTGTAATTTTTATCATAGGTACACTTCAACTGTGAGAGACGGAATCTAAAACAAAAATCCAGAAAATCACATTGTATGATTTTTAAGTAATTAATTTGCATTTTATTGCATGACATAAGTATTTGATACATCAGAAAATCAGAACTTAATATTTGGTACAGAAACCTTTGTTTGCAATTACAGAGATCATACTTTTCCTGTAGGTCTTGATGTCAAGGCGTGCTGTAGGTGCAGTGGCGGAATCAAATGCAGGACGCAGACGGATAATCCAATATACTTGTATTGAGCCGAAACACGGCAAACGGACAACACTTGCCCGAAGGCGAGATACGCACGAAGGCGAAATGGAAACAAAACAGCGCACAAACAGGTGCGAAAACTCCAGCGCAGTGGAGAGAAGCTCAACCGAGCGAAAACACGTCTGACACAATCAATAACACACAACACCTGACACACACAACGGGAACTAAATAGGACACTAATGACACTAACTGAAAACAGGTGTGACAACACTCAGACAAAAGCAAACGAACATGAAACATACAACGGTGGCAGCTAGTACTCCGGAGACAACGAACGCCGAAGCCTGCCCGAACAAGGGAGAGAGGCAGCCTCGGCCGAAACCGTGACAGTACCCCCCCCTTGACGCGCGGCTCCAGACGTGCGCTGACTCCGGCCTCGGGGACGACCCGGAGGACGCGGAGCCGGGCGCGTCGGGTGCTCACGATGGAATTCCGTCAGGAGAGACGGGTCCAAAATGTCTCCCCTCGGCGTCCAGCACCGCTCCTCCGGACCGTACCCCTCCCACTCCACTAGATACTGGAGACCCCCCATCCGACGTCTCGAATCCAAGATGGACCTCACGGAGTACGCCGGTGCCCCCTCGATGTCCAATGGGGGCGGAGGAGTCTCCCTGATCTCACTGTCTTGGAGTGGGCCAGCTACCACCGGCCTGAGAAGGGACACATGGAACGAGGGGTTAATACTTTTATATTCAACAGGTAGCTGTAATTTATAACACACCTCGTTCAACCTTCCCAGGACTTTAAATGGCCCTACAAACCGCCGACCCAGTTTCCGACAGGGCAGGCGGAGGGGCAGGTTCCTGGTAGAGAGCCAGACTCGATCACCAGGTGCGTACTCCGGTCCCTCACTGCGGTGGAGATCAGCGCTCGCCTTATGACGTCGGAGGGCCCGCTGCAGGTGGACGTGTGCAGCGTTCCATGTCTCCTCCGAGCGCCTCGCCCACTCATCCACCGCAGGAGCCTCGATCTGGCTCTGCTGCCAGGGTGCCAGAACCGGCTGGTAACCTAACACACATTGGAAAGGGGTTAGGTTCGTGGAGGAATGGCGTAGGGAATTCTGGGCCATTTCGGCCCAGGGAACGTACCTTGCCCACTCCTCCGGCCGGTCCTGGCAGTATGTTCTAAGAAACCTGCCCACATCCTGGTTTACGCGTTCCACCTGCCCATTACTCTCCGGGTGGTAACCCGAGGTGAGGCTCACCGAGACCCCCAACCGCTCCATAAAGGCCCTCCAGACTCTGGAGGTAAATTGGGGACCCCGATCAGACACAATATCCTCGGGTACCCCGTAGTGTCGGAACACATGGGTGAATAGGGCTTCGGCAGTTTGCAGGGCGGTAGGAAGACCCGGCATGGGGAGCAAACGACAGGCCTTAGAAAACCGGTCCACAACGACCAGTATAGTGGTATTCCCCTGTGACGGAGGAAGGTCAGTAAGGAAATCCACCGAGAGGTGGGACCATGGTCGTTGTGGCACGGGCAGGGGTAGTAACTTACCCCTAGGCAGATGTCTAGGCGCCTTACACTGGGCGCACACCGAACAGGAGGAAACATAAACCCTCACATCCCTTGCCAACGTGGGCCACCAGTACTTGGCACTAAGACAGTGCACTGTCCGGCCGATACCCGGATGTCCAGAGGAGGGTGACGTGTGAGCCCAATAGATCAATCGATCCCGAACCTCGAGCGGAACGTACTTCCGACCCTCCGGGCACTGTGGTGGACTAGGGTCGGTGCGTAACGCCCGCTCGAGTTCAGCATCGACCTCCCACACTACCGGTGCCACCAGACACGACTCCGGCAGTATGGGAGTGGGCTCCACGGACCTCTCCTCCGTGTCATACCGCCGAGACAGCGCATCTGCCTTACCATTCTGTGACCCAGGGATGTACGTGATCTTAAAAGTAAACCTGGTCAAGAACATATTCCATCTTGCCTGGCGAGGGTTCAGCCTCCTCGCCGCCCGGATGTACTCCAGGTTACGGTGGTCCGTCAAAATGAGGAAAGGGTGTTGAGCCCCCTCAAGCCAGTGCCTCCACACCTTTAGAGCCTGTACCACGGCTAACAGCTCCCTGTCCCCTACGTCATAGTTCCGCTCCGCCGGACTGAGCTTCTTAGAATAAAAAGCACAGGGGCGGAGTTAGGTGGCGCGCCAGACCGTTGTGAAAGCACGGCTCCTAGACCGGCCTCTGACGCGTCCACCTCTACCTGGAACGGCAAAGAGGGATCCGGATGCGCCAGCACCGGGGCCGAGGTAAACAGGTCCTTCAGCCTCCCAAACGCCCTGTCCGCCTCGGCCGACCACTGCAGACGCACCGGACCCCCCTTCAAAAGAGACGTGATGGGAGCTGCCACCTGTCCAAAACCCCGGATAAACCTCCGGTAGTAATTCGCAAACCCCAAAAACTGCTGCACCTCCTTCACAGTGGTTGGTGTTTGCCAATTACGCACGGCCGACACCCGGTCTACCTCCATCTTCACCCCTGACGCAGACAACTGATACCCCAAAAAGGAGACCGACTCCTGGAAAAACAGACACTTCTCTGCCTTCATATACAGGTCGTGCTCCACCAGCCTCCGCAACACTCTACGCACCAGGGCCACATGCTCGACACGGGTAGGCGAGTACACGAGAATGTCATCAATGTACACAACCACCCCCTGCCCCTGCATGTCCCTGAAAATCTCATCCACGAATGATTGGAAAACTGACGGAGCGTTCATCAACCCGTATGGCATGACCAGATACTCGTAATGGCCCGAGGTGGTACTAAAGGCTGTCTTCCATTCATCGCCCTCCCTGATGCGCACCAAGTTGTACGCGCTCCTGAGATCTAATTTAGTGAAGAAACGCGCCCCATGCAACGACTCAGTCATGGTCGCAATCAGCGGGAGTGGATAACTGTACTTCACCGTAATCTGATTGAGACCACGGTAATCGATGCACGGGCGCAAACCACCATCCTTTTTCTTCACAAAAAAGAAACTCGAGGACGCAGGGGAAGTGGAAGGCCGTATGTATCCTTGTCTCAGAGATTCGTCTATGTAAGTCTCCATAGCTTTCTTCTCCTCTTGAGACAGAGGATACACATGGCTCCGTGGGAGCGCAGCTCCTGCCTGGAGGTCTATCGCACAATCTCCCTGCCTATGGGGCGGCAACTGCGTCGCCCTCGCCTTACTAAACGCAATAGCCAAATCCCCATACTCAGGGGGAACGTGCAATGCGGGCACCTGGTTTGGACTCTCCACCGAGGTAGCCCCTACGGAAACGCCCAAACATCTACCCACACACTGAGCAGACCACTCCATCAGAGCCCTCTCCTGCCACGAAATGGATGGGTTATGGGTACTCAACCAGGGCATGCCCAGCACCACCGGATACGCAGGAGAGTCAATCAGGAATAGCTGAATCATCTCCTGATGACCCCCCTGCGCACACATCCTAAGTGGCGCCGTGACCTCCCTGATCAAGCCCGTACCCAACGGACGGCTATCTAGGGCATGAACGGGGAAAGGAACATCACCAGGAAGAAGGGGAATCCCTAACGCTAAACAAAACTTTTTATCAATAAAATTCCCAGCCGCGCCTGAATCTACCAGCGCCTTATGCTGGGAATGAGGTGCTACCTGTGGAAAACGCACAGGCATACAAAAATGTGCAACAGAGAGCTCTGGGTGAGTGGGGCGCCTACTCACCTGGAGGGAATCCCCAGTGCGGGACCTGTCGTCCTCTCCCCTAGGAGGCCATCCCCAGCACCTAGCCGCGGTGTGTCCTCCCCGACCACAGTTGGTGCAAGGGATGGACCCCCTAGTAAGCCGACCCCTCCTCTCTCTAGCGCCAGCGCCCCCGAGCTCCATGGGGCACGGCTCGGAAGCGCTGGAGGGTGAAATGGACGGACCCCCCTCGGAACGCCCGCGGGTAGCTAGCAGGTTATCCAGCCTGATGGACATGTCGACCAACTGGTCGAACGTGAGGCTGGTGTCCCTACAGGCCAGCTCCCGACGGACGTCCTCTCGTAGACTACACCTGTAGTGATCGACGAGGGCCCGATCATTCCACCCTGCATCTGCCGCTAGAGTACGGAATTCGAGGGCGAACTCCTGAGCACTCCTCCTCCCCTGCCGGAGAAAGACCAGACGCTCCCCCGCCACTTTCCCCTCCGGGGGATGGTCAAACACCGCCTTGAAGCGGCGGGAGAACTCGTTGTACGTGATGGTGTCCGCGTCGATCCTCCTCCACTCCGCGTTGGCCCATTCCAACGCCTTCCCGGACAGGCAAGAGATCAGGGCGGACACGCTCTCATGTCCCGAGGGCGCCGGATGCACGGTGGCCAGGTACAGCTCCACCTGGAGAAGGAAACCCTGGCACCCGGCCGCGGTCCCCTCGTAAGCCCTCGGGAGCGAGAGTCGGACTCCTCGGGGTTCTGGTGCGGGACTAGGCTGACTGGCCGATGGTGCTGGCACGGAGGGTGGCGGTGGAGGCGTCCCCCAGCCTCGGATGGTGGTGATCACCTCCTGCAGTGCGGTCCCCATCTGCAGGATCTGGTCCCCTTGCTCCCGGACCCTGTCCTCCAGAGTCGCCTGGGCTGCTGCGGCTCCTGCTGATTCCATAGGTGGTGTATTATTCTGTCAAGGCGTGCTGTAGGTGCAGTGGCGGAATCAAATGCAGGACGCAGACGGATAATCCAATATACTTGTATTGAGCCGAAACACGGCAAACGGACAACACTTGCCCGAAGGTGAGATACGCACGAAGGCAAAATGGAAACAAAACAGCGCACAAACAGGTGCGAAAACTCCAGCGCAGTGGAGAGAAGCTCAACCGAGCGAAAACACGTCTGACAACAAACAATAATACACAACACCTGACACACACAACGGGAACTAAATAGGACACTAATGACACTAACTGAAAACAGGTGTGACAACACTCAGACAAAAGCAAACGAACATGAAACATACAACGGTGGCAGCTAGTACTCCGGAGACAACGAACGCCGAAGCCTGCCCGAACAAGGGAGAGAGGCAGCCTCGGCCGAAACCGTGACACTTGACCAGGTTTGCACACACTGCAGCAGGGATTTTGGCCCACTCCTCCATACAGACCTTCTGCAGATCCTTCAGGTTTCGGGGCTGTCACTGGGCAATACGGACTTTCAGCTCCCTCCAAAGATTTTCTATTGGGTTCAGGTCTGGAGACTGGCTAGGCAACTCCAGGACCTTGAGATGCTTCTTACGGAGCCACTCCTTAGTTGCCCTGGCAGTGTGTTTCGGGTCGTTGTCATGCTGGAAGATCCAGCCACGACCTATCTTCAATGCTCTTACTGAGGGAAGGAGGTTGTTGGCCAAGATCTCGCGATACATGGCCCCATCCATCCTCCCCTCAATACGGTGCAGTCATCCTGTCCCCTTTGCAGAAAAGCATCCCCAAAGAATGATGTTTCCACCTCCATGCTTCACGGTTGGGATGGTGTTCTTGGGGTTGTACTCATCCTTCTTCTTCCTCCAAACACGGCGAGTGGAGTTTAGACCAAAAAGCTCAATTTTTGTCTCATCAGACCACATGACCTTCTCCCATTCCTCCTCTGGATCATCCAGATGGTCATTGGCAACCTTCAGACGGGCCTGGACATGCGCTGACTTGAGCAGGGGGTCCTTGCGTGCGCTGCAGGATTTTAATCCATGACGGCGTAGTGTGTTACTAATGGTTTTCTTTGAGACTGTGGTCCCAGCTCTCTTCAGGTCATTGACCATGTCCTGCCGTGTAGTTCTGGGCTGATCCCTCACCTTCCTCATGATCATTGATGCCCCACGAGGTGAGATCTTGCATGGAGCCCTAGACCGAGGGTGATTGACCGTCATCTTGAACTTCTTCCATTTTCTAATAATTGCGCCAACAGTTGTTGCCTTCTCACCAAGCTGCTTGCCTATTGTCCTGTAGCCCATCCCAGCCTTGTGCAGGTCTACAATTTTATCCCTGATGTCCTTACACAGCTCTCTGGTCTTGGCCATTGTGGAGAGGTTGGAGTCTGTTTGATTGAGTGTGTGGACAGGTGTCTTTTATACAGGTAATGAGTTCAAACAGGTGCAGTTAATACAGGTAATGAGTGGAGAACAGGAGGGCTTCTTAAAGAAAACCTAACAGGTCTGTGAGAGCCGGAATTCTTACTGGTTGGTAGGTGATCAAATACTTATGTCATGCAATAAAATTCAAATTAATTACTTAAAAATCATACAATGTGTTTTTCTGGATTTTTGTTTTAGATTCCGTCTCTCACAGTTGAAGTGTACCTATGATAAAAATGACAGACCTCTACATGCTTTGTAAGTCGGAAAACCTGCAAAATCGGCAGTGTATCAAATACTTGTTCTCCACAGTGGGGAAAATAAGTATTTAGTCAGCCACCAATTGTGCAAGTTCTCCCACTTAAAAAGATGAGAGAGGCCTGTAATTTTCATCATAGGTACACGTCAACTATGACAGACAAATTGAGAAAAAAAAAATCCAGAAAATCACATTGTAGGATTTTTAATGAATTTATTTGCAAATTATGGTGGAAAATAAGTATTTGGTCAATAACAAAAGTTTCTCAATACTTAATATTGCAGATAGATTGTATCTTCTATCAATGTAATTGTCTGCATCACTTCCAATCCCCCATATTTTTTTATATATATATATATACTCCCCTTTATTACTTTTCAACCCCACCATCCTTTTCCTACTTGGAGTAAATTAGTGAACAACAATGCCCAGGCCTCTACTTCCGGTCTATACTTACTATCTACACCTTATGGACAGAGTTAATTTTACAATAATTCTATTATATATATATATATATATATATTTATTTATTTTTGCTCCTGAACTTCTTCTACTCTCAACCTCTCCGATCATTTTCATGATGTCCATCCGGTTTGCTTCTATATGCCATATCTTTCTAACTGTGCTCTTTCCCAAAAGCTCCCAACATACAACCTATATACTTATTATGGACACAGTATGCTTACATTATTAGCTATCTTTGTTATTATTTGTTGTTATTTGTTATTAGTCCCATCCTTCAACTCTATTCAATACCTCCCATCTATCTCTTAACACCATCCATATAGGATTTCTATTTGCCATATATATTTCAACCGTACTGTGATGTTTTACAAAAGTTCTGAACCTTTCTATTCTCATTGCTTCTATAGATTGTGAATTAAAAATAAACATTTTTGCTAAAAGTATTATTATATTATTGATTGATTGACTATGACTTTTCAGATCACCCAGTAATGCTATCTGCAAGGTTCAGGTAAATATTGCAATCCTTGAGCCATTCCTGGACCTGTGTCCAAAAACAAGCTACAAATGGACAGAACCAAAACAAATGATCTAATGATTCTGTCGCTTCACAGCAAAATCTGCAGAGCTGGGAAGATTGTATCCCCCATATAAATAACATTCTATTGGTAGCAAGAATTTTATATAATAATTTAAATTGAAAGATTCTAATTTTTGAATCCGGTGTCGTTTTGCGTGTCAGTTCATAAACACTATGCCATGGGATCGGTACGTCAAAGATTTCTTCCCAACTATTTTGCAATCTATATGGGACGGCTGTCAATCCTTTGGTCCTTAAATGAAACTGATATACTTTTTTATTTATCACAGTTTTCCTTAACCAATTATGTTCTTTAATGCAAGGCCGACAGACAAGTTCCTTACTTTCTCCCCCTTCCACTTTCCTCTTCCACTTTTGTGGTAAGGCTGCAATTATTTGGTTGTAATTTTGGGTAGAGCAGACATTTCCATATGTTTTTGTTAGCTGCATGTGCGACATAACTCCACCAGTCCTACCGATGATATCATTTACGAAGATTATACCTTTTTTAAACATTCTGTCAAAAAATAAAGGTTTTTTGTCAATTAGTATATTTTAATTTAACCACAATATTTGTTGCATTATTTGTTCTGTCGTTTCTGGAGGATTAAATTGAAATTGCAACCAACTTTCTATGGCTTGTTTTAGAAATAGTGATATTTGGGAGATTATTTCCTTTTCAAATAACTGAAAGTGAGAGGTTGTAATCTGAATAAAGGGAAAAAGGCCTTTCTTGAACATTGGGTGAGACAATCTTACTAATTTGCTTGAGAACCAGTTCGGATTTAAGTATAACTTTTGTATGACTGAAGCTTTTAGTGATAGGTCTAATGCTTTAATATTTAATAATTTCTGTCCTCCGAATTCATATTCATTATATAAATATGCCCTTTTAATTTTGTCTGGCTTGCCGTTCCAAATAAAATTGAATATTTTTTTCTCATATAATTTAAAAAACTGTTCGCTAGGCGTAGGCAAGACCATAAGCAAATAGGTAAACTGGGATAATACTAAAGAGTTAATCAGGGTGATTTTTCCACAAATTGACAGGTATTTTCCTTTCCATGGTAGTAAGATCTTATCTATTTTTGCTAACTTTCTATTAAAATGTATTGAAGTGAGATCATTTATTTCCTTTGGGATATGTATTCCGAGTATATCCACATCACCATCAGACCATTTTATTGGTAAACTACATGGTAATGTAAAAAAATTTTTTTTTAGTGATCCAATACGTAATATAGTACATTTGTCATAATTTGGTTGTAATCCAGAGAGGTTAGAAAATGTATCTAGATCCTCTATGAGGCTGTGGAGGGATTCTAGTTGTGGATTTAAAAGAAAACATGAATCATCTGCGTACAATGACACCTTTGTTTTTAAGCCCTGTATTTCTAATCCTCTGATATTATTATTGGATCTGATTTTAATAGCTAACATCTCGATGGCCACAATAAATAGATATGCCGATAGTGGACAACCTTGTTTCACTCCTCTTGACATTTTAAAACTTTCTGAGAAATAGCCATTATTTACTATTTTACACCTAAGGTTACTATACATGATTTTGACCCATTTTATAAGAGATTCTCCAAAATTGAAATGCTCCAGGCATTTATATATAAACCCCAGTCGAACTTTATCAAATGCCTTTTCGAAGTCTGCTATGAGTAGCAGGCCTCGTTTCCCATATTTTCCATAGTGTTCTATTGTTTCCAATACTTGCCTTATATTATCTCCAATGTATCTTCCATGTAAAAAACCTGTCTGATTAGAATGAATAATATCCGACAATACCTTTTTAATTCTATGCGCTATACATTTTGCTAGGATTTTTGCATCACAACACTGAAGTATAAGGGGCCTCCAATTCTGTAAATGGACTGGATCTTTATATTTTCCACTTGTATCCTGTTTCAGTAATAATGAGATCTGACCTTCTTCTTGAGTGTCATATAATCTACCATTTACATAGGAGTGGTTAAAACATGCTAATAATGGTCCTCTTAGTATATCAAAAAAGGTTTGGTATACCTCGACTGGTATGCCATCCAACCCTGGAGTTTTCCCGGACTTAAAATCTTTAATTGCATCCAGAAGTTCCTCCTCTGTAATTTCACCTTCACATGAGTCTTTCTGTGTGGCTGTTAATTTGACATTATCAATAGAAAAAAATCTCTACAATTAGCTTCAGTTAGAGGAGATGGAGGCGACTGAAAAGAAAACATATGCTTAAAGTACTTTGTTTCTTCCTTCAAAATATAATTTGGTGAATTATGGGTGACTCCGTCAATTGTAACCAGTTTCATTAAGTTATTTTTGGTAGCATTCCTATGTTGCTGATTTAAAAAGAATTTTGTGCATTTTTCCCCATATTCCATCCAGTTTGCTTTATTTTTATAATATATTACACTTGATCTTTCTTGAATAAGTTTCTCAATTTCTTTTTGTTTTTCCTCTAATTTATTCTGAGCCTCTATGTTACAGTTTTTGTTACCATCTATCTGTTCTGTTAGACTTTCTATTTCCTTTCTTAGTATAAACTCTTTTGACCTAAATTGCTTTTGTTTTCGAGATGAGTACTGAATTGCATGGCCTCTAAAGGCACATTTAAAGGTGTCCCATACAATAAGGGGATTCGCTGTACCTATGTTATGTTGGAAAAAGTCAGTTATAAATTCCTTTGTTCTAATTATAAATAAATTATCATCCAATAGGCTTTGATTAAATTCCAATATCCTCGCCCACGTGGAAATTCAGTAAGAGTAATGTATATGCCTATTATATGATGGTCCGACCGCATTCTGTCCCCTATCAACACTTTTTTTTACTTTTGGTGCCAACGAGAATGAGATAAGAAAGAAGTCAAGACGACTAGCTTGATTCAGTCTCCGCCATGTATATCTCACTAGATCAGTATATTTAAGCCTCCATATATCTACTAGTTCTAATGTATCCATGACATTCACAATTACCTTAAGAGCATGTGGGTGATTGTTTGTGGTGTGATTTCCTTTACGGTCCATTGAGCTATTTAAAACAGTATTATAATCCCCCACCATAATAATATTGTCTTGAGTTGCTTGCAGGCTTGATAATTTATTATATATATTGTCAAAGAATTGTGGATCATCATTATTTGGTCCGTAAATGTTAATGAGCCATATCTGTTTATGGTCCAATAACATATTTAAAATAATCCATCTACCTTGCGTATCTATTTGGACAATTTGCACATTCGGATCGAAATTACTATTAATTAATATCATCACCCCTTTTGAATTTCTTTGCCCATGGGAGAAGTATATTTCCCCCCCCCATTCTTTTTTCCACGCTACTTCATCTCGAATTGTTGAATGAGTTTCCTGTATACAATAGATATTATATTCATTCTCTTTGAGCCATGTAAATATTGTTCTTCTTTTGTTATTATCAGCTAAGCCATTACAATTATAACTGGCTATACTTATTTCACCATACACCATAATGAGATACAAGTTTCAAGTCTATTTATCATTATATATGTTTGTAAATTTACCAATAAAAAATAGCGTAATGATTGAGTGTCCATATAGCTGTACCGTGATATTTGCATTGCAACGGAGTAACCCTTCAATTGATCTCCACTAATTCCCCCGCTAAAGCCCCTCCCAATTCCAAGTTGAGCCGTCATCCCAGTGATCAGCATCCCACTCACGTCCCTCCGTATCCCTATGGCCCCGAGAGGCCAGGACCCATCCATCGAAAACAGCACACAGTGCCACCCACAAAACAGAAGCAGATTAACCGCCAAAAGCATTTCCAATGCTTTCACCTCTATATATATATATATATATATATATATATATATATATATAACTATTTTTTAAAAATTATGCATATCCTATTTTCCATCATTATCAATTAATATGCGTAATAATGTCGGCAGTTCACGCGTAGGATTCTAACATATAACCCGGATTGCCATTGTATTACATTTAATTCATTGACAAGCAATTATTATCCTAGCAAATAATTCCCGCGGTCCATCCCATACCCCCCCCCCCCCAACATCCCCACCCCCCCACAACAGATACCAGACAAGCACACACGCACATACTCACATACTCCAACACACTCAACCCCCCTCCTCCACAATCCACCATAAAATCAGATACTCAACGGCTGTTATATCCCAGAGCCCAGCTCGAGAAATAACTTGATTTACGAGTGCACATACAGTTAAAGCTGATTGAGAAAGCATGCAGATTGAGCAGAAATTGATAACAATGTGAGATTTGATTAATCTACTTAATCTATGTCAAGTCCTAGGTGATGGAGATCAGATCCACCCTCGTCACCTGAGACACAAACACTCTGATCCCCTGTTGTAACCATTTTCCCAAGCATCTCCATGCGGTCAGACCTTTGATTATTTTGTGCCACCTGGGCCACAATGATAAACCCCCTCTCTGATTGTCCGAGTGTGACCCCCTCCCCATGGGTTACTGCAGCCAGTGTTGCCAGCACTGCCACTACCTGGGTGGGCGTACCCCACCGGAATCCCCACCGGCTAGGTAAAAGGTCGTCAAGGTTCTCATTAGCAGCTTTGAGAATTTCCTTGTATATTATGCTCTTCCATCAGGGGGCTCTGGCTTTGTAGGACCAACCCTGCCAGGCAGGCTCAGAATCTTGAGGGGGCGGTGCTGCTCAAGTAGGTCTCTGACCGCATTTATTTCTCTGTTTAGGCTGCATATTCACAGCAGGTCCATAAAAGAGATGGGAACTTCTCTTTGGTGTATGGGTCGCTCAGGTGGGTGTCCAGGTTATAGGGTTAGGGATCTTTCCATCATGATAGGACAATGAAAAAATTAGATTAGATGTATACTATATTTAAAAATGTATATCCCTCATCTACACAAAATTGAAAGCTCTCTCTCTCACTACCCCTGTTCATAGACCCCCGGTCGGCTCTGGGATATGCAACCATTTCCCCTCTCACTCACTTAACGCCGCACCTTTTCAAACACAAAAATGCACACCACATGGTTGACTGCGGAAGAAATGGGCCGAGCGTGCAAACGCACCCGCATCCACATCTGCCGCAAGGGGGAAAGGACGCCAGAGAGAACACAGGACCAACCACAACAACCTCCCGCCAAAAAAGCCATGTTCTAATTATTTGTATTTAAAGATGTATTATTCTGCTTGTTATATCGTTTTATCCTTTTATAAAATACTATACTTACTATAAATGTTATTTAATATTACAATCCCTATCATTGCTAGTATCAGGTGCTCCAATATTTGACTCCTCTATTACAACTTTTAGAATAGCCATGGAGTAGTCTTTGTGTCTCTGAACATTTGGTTGTCAATATATAATTTATCCACCACTAGTGCAACGCGTTTCCCTTTTAATCTGTTTTCCTTGAAGATTGGATACAGAACTTTGCGCCTTTCTACAATCTCCCTCGGGAACTGATAATAATATAATAATATAATATATATATAATATGCCATTTAGCAGACGCTTTTATCCAAAGTGACTTACAGTCATGCGTGCATAATTATTTTTATTTTTTTGTGTATGGGTGGTCCCGGGGATCGAACCCACTACCTTGGCGTTACAAGCGCCGTGCTCTACCAGCTGAGCTACAGAGGACCACCTCTGATCATTCATGCCTATTTTTGTGCCAGCAAGTCTTTTTCCTAGGCTTTTCATCATAGCTTTATCCTTAAAAAAAACAAATTTGGCAACGATTGGGCGCTCATATTTCTGTCCTCTTTTTCCGAAACGATGTACACGTTCGAGTTGGATTTTATCGACAGCCTCGAGTGGGATTTGTAGCGCTGTATGCAGGAAGTCCTTCATAATATTCTCTGTTATTTCTCCCTCCTTTTCCTGAATATCCGTAAGTACTAGATTTTCCCTCATCGATCTAGTTTGGATGTCTAGTAAGGCTTCTCTCAGAAGATTGCTCTCCTTTTTTAGTTCCCTAACGTCCGTTTCCATTTTAGAGACTGTCACTTTTAATTCTTTGGTTTCTTTCTCCATTACCAAAGCTTTTTCGTCACTCATTTGAAGACTCGCTTTCAACTCTTTTACGTCTTTACTGACCAATTCTAGTATGCCCAATTTGTCATTTATCGACTTCAACAGGTCGCTTTCCACACTTACCATACCCAGTGGTGAAAAGCATATATAATCTGTATCAGTCGATGAGTCGCGTTTCCTTTTGGGGATCGGCTCTCCACGCTTGTCTTCAGTCATGTTTGGGTGTTGCGTGTTGATGTAATATTTGTCGATATATTTCTCTAGCCTTATGATCTGTTTTGTGTTATTATCCAGATTGAATTATATTAACTGCGAATATATGAAATGCTAATATTTAGTCTAACTTACTGATTTTGAATATTATGTTTTTATCTTGAGGTGTTTTGTACCGATTTCTATTCAATACGCCATCTTGTCTACGCGTGCCCCCCAGAAGAGCAGGTATTGGTTTTGTTAAGTAATCACCCTCAGTCAGAAGAGCAGGTATTGGTTTATTAAGTAATCACCCTCAGTCAGAAGAGCAGGTATTGGTTTATTAAGTAATCACCCTCAGTCAGAAGAGCAGGTATTGGTTTATTAAGTAATCACCCTCAGTCAGAAGAGCAGGTATTGGTTTATTAAGTAATCACCCTCAGTCACCTCTCTGACCAAGGCCCTTCTCCCCCGATTGCTCAGTTTGGCCGGGCGACCAGCTCTAGGAAGAGTCTTGGTGGTTCCAAACATCTTCCATTTAAGAATGATGGAGGCCACTATGTTCTTGGGGACCTTCAATGATGCAGACATTTTTTGGTACCCTTCCCCAGATCTGTGCCTCGACACAATCCTGTCTCGGAGCTCTACGGACAATTCCTTCGACCTCACGGCTTGGTTTTTGCTCTGACAACTGTGGGACTTTATATAGACAGGTGTGTGCCTTTCCAAATCATGTCCGATCAATTGAATTTACCACAGGTGGACTCCAATCAAGTTGTAGAAACATCTCAAGTATGATCAATGGAAACAGGATGCACCTGAGCTCAATTTCGAGTCTCATAGCAAAGGGTCAGAATACTTATGTAAATAAGGTATCTTCTAAAATATATATATACAGTGGGGGAGAACAAGTATTTGATACACTGCCGTTTTTGCATGTTTTCCTACTTACAAAGCATGTAGAGGTCTGTAATTTTTATCATAGGTACACTTCAACTGTGAGAGACGGAATCTAAAACAAAAATCCAGAAAATCACATTGTATGATTTTGGCGTATGCAGATGTTTAGTGTTACATTTACACAGCGGTTATAAATGAGGCACCAGATTTCCTCCTTTTTCCCCCTACTGATTTCAGGAATCTTCCAACCAGGATTTCTGGTAAACCTGGGGATTTGGAAACCTTCCAGAATAGTTTTTTACCCTAAATCAGGAAACATACATTACATCAATGTTGTTATTCGTTTAATTTCTCTGCATTGTCATTGGCCATACCGACTAACAAAATAACATCTTGTTATTAACCATAGCAACTAAGAAAAGGTACAGGTTGACATTGTCATGTAGCTATATCAGCGATAGATGTTTTACCAGTGGTTCAGTTCAAATAAATAATCATCAGTAATTAGTAATCATTTATGAAGGAATACAATCCATTACTTACTATGGAAAAGTATTAGAATGATTGACATTAGGTGGTACATCTCTGAAATGTTGTCAATCAGATATATATATTTGGTATAAAATATTTGACAAAAGTCCTCTTTTGAAATGATACATGTCAATCAAATGATTTCAGGACGTTGATTGTTAACTAAGAAAACCAACTGTACACAAAAGGATATTCACTCAACAAAAACAGCTCTCTCATCAAAATGAAATGTGTATTTTTCAAAAGAAAGTAAGTGAGAGATTCTCTCACAAAAAAGTAACAGTCCTGGATCACAACCAAGGAGAGCACAAACCACCATGGAGTGGATTCAGTCAGTGTGGATGATTGCTGCCCCACTACCACCACAGTTCTTCTCATGTGGACGTCTTAACAACTCTCCTGTCAAAATATAGACAGTTGATTCTCTCTCTTCTGGATAGCAGTCTATCCAAACAAAGGAACCATGGAGTGAATCAAGTCAGTCCATATGAGTGTCCTAGACTAGTATACAAACTACCAACATCTACCACTACCTTCCATTCTCCTGAGCTTCCTCCTCTCCCCTCTCTGCCTACAGTACCAACATCTACCACTACCTTCCATTCTCCTGAGCTTCCTCCTCTCCCCTCTCTGCCTACAGTACCAACATCTACCACTACCTTCCATTCTCCTGAGCTTCCTCCTCTCCCCTCCCTGACTACAGTACCAACATCTACCACTACCTTCCATTCTCCAACATCTACCACTTGGTGATCATCTTCCTATCTCCAACAATACAAAAACACATTATTTTTAAGGTCACTATTGAAATTGAAACATGGGCAGGAGTCATTCTGTCACAGTAGTATCCCATGCAGCAAGCAATAAATTGTGTGAGTGCATGCTACACACACACACACACACACACACACGCACACGTACACAATCCACACACCAGTGTAGCAAAATAAGAAATGCCGATGGACCTAGAGTTGATTTGATTACTCTTCGAACAAGAAAACAAACATTTACTGACATTAAAATAAAATAAAAAGCACAACATTGTGTTTCAAATGAAAAAAAGGTCAAATCCAGTCGTTATGTATCCAGATGACAGACCTGTCCCTGGTTTCCACAACACCCCCTCCTCCTCCAAAACCCACAACACCCCCTCCTCCTCCAAAACCCACAACACCCCCTCCTCCTCCAAAACCCACAACACCCCCTCCTCCTCCAAAACCCACAACACCCCCTCCTCCTCCAAAACCCACAACACCCCCTCCTCCTCCAAAACCCACAACACCCCCTCCTCCTCCAAAACCCACAACACCCCCTCCTCCTCCAAAACCCACAACACCCCCTCCTCCTCCAAAACCCACAACACCCCCTCCTCCTCCAAAACCCACAACACCCCCTCCTCCTCCAAAACCCACAACACCCCCTCCTCCTCCAAAACCCACAACACCCCCTCCTCCCCACAACACCCCCTCCTCCAAAACCCACAACACCCCCTCCTCCTCCAAAACCCACAACACCCCCTCCTCCTCCAAAACCCACAACACCCCCTCCTCCTCCAAAACCCACAACACCCCCTCCTCCCAAAACCCACAACACCC
>NW_028159021.1:77500-80515 GCF_964263955.1 Coregonus lavaretus | reverse complement strand
CTCTCTCCCTCTCTCTCTCTCTCTCTCTCTCTCTCTCTAGTCAAGTCTGTTTATTATCTCCTCTACCTCCTCCCTGCTGCTTCCTAAACTATGTCTAACAAACACCGGGATGTTTTCCCTCCCCTGTCACAGCCCCCCGATACTCCACAACCGTGAGGCACAGGAGCGCATGCATCCATGTCACATTTCTCTGTGACATGCCAAGTGATAGATAACCCCTCACTCCCAGAAATGATCAGCCATTTACCTCAAAGGAATATGCAAATAGCTGTACATAGCGTGTATCTAGTTTATTCGCAAAACACTTCGGTAATCGTATTACGGCGCTGCGACAGCCACAGTACTTACTCTACCTTGTTTTTTTCAAAACACGCCGCATGTTGTCTTTGACTAAGATAAGGAGTGGATCAAAAACACTTGGTTTTGCCAAGGCTGGGATAATTTACAGACGCCTACATTTACAGGCCCCCCAAAAACATGAGTCTAATCTTCCAGCTTCCTGCTTTTTAAATAAGAGATTTAGTTTCTTCTACACCTGACCCCTGCGGGCACTGCCATTGGGCCAAGTTGTGAATGCACCAATCACACGTCATGATACTGCCAGTCTCCCAGATTAAAGAAGCTAGCTACTCTGTCTTAAAGTAGCAGCTTATTTCTTACTTCTGCAGTTGATGTTTATTAAAAAGACAAGTGCAATAGAAAGCACAGTAACAGTGTTGACAGTAGAGAGCAGGGAATTCTGCATGGATTCAGTGAAACAAAATGACATCTGTCCCGGTTGTGAATGTCTCTGTCTCTCTCTGTGTAAACTAGGGCTGTTGTTGGAGAGGGAAACACAGTGGCTTTTTTTTACTGCCTGTTTGGCTCCTGAGAAATAAAAGTGGTTCTTTCATTCCTTGTTATAAATAAAGCAGAGGTTTTAAAGCCCTCTTTTATTTGTCTTTCTGTGGAAATGTCTTCCATCACTCGACGGCTGTCACAGAAAACTCAACCACTCTCTTTTTCTTAGTCAAGAGAACCCGGGGAGGGAGAAAGTCATGTGTTCTCCCAGTGACAAGGCACTGAAGTTTTTTACACTCCACATCTCCCATAAAGAAAGAAAGGCCTCGCCTGCGTGGTCCATGGCTTTGAAACAAAGCGTAAACGATGGTTGCCTTGAATTGTCCTCTACCTCTTGTCTCAGCTGTGGACTCTTCCTCTCTAACCTTTGACCTGCGTGTGTGCGTTTGTGTATGTTTGCGCGTACTTGCGTGTGTACGTTTGTGATGCCAATTCTTCACAACCTTCTGCCAAACCAAATGACTAACTATTCAAGGCTAGTACTTCTTTGTCTATTCTAACTGTTCTAATACCTTAATATACATTTTGATAACATATTTATTTCACTTTTCAATGTATATTATTGTTCACTAGGTGTTGTCCAATGACTACTAACTATTCTGTAACCACTCCCTCTTCAACCAGGGTTGATTTGAACATGGTTTGTTCAGAAGAAGACATCATTGTGTCTTTGTGTTTTGGTATTCCCTGACGAAGGCCATGCTGACGAAACATGTCTGAGTTTGAAACTTGTTGTTCTATTGATCATAATTTACATAAAGGCATTTTAAACTAATTACATGATGGTCCTTTTAGTTGTTTTGACTTCTATGGTGGACTTCTATGGTATCAACAGGTGGACTTATATGGTATCAATAGGTGGACTTCTATGGTATCAACAGGTGGACTTCTATGGTATCAACAGGTGGACTTATATGGTATCAACAGGTGGACTTATATGGTATCAACAGGTGGACTTCTATGGTATCAACAGGTGGACTTCTATGGTATCAACAGGTGGACTTCTATGGTATCAACAGGTGGACTTCTATGGTATCAACAGGTGGACTTCTATGGTATCAACAGGTGGACTTCTATGGTATCAACAGGTGGACTTCTATGGTATCAACAGGTGGACTTCTATGGTATCAACAGGTGGATGTGAATTCAAGGTTGTTGTTTTTCCTTGTCTCGGCTACTGTACTCTTCTCTCTGACCTTTAACCTCTCTGTGTTTTTACCAGACCTGCTGGCCGTTCCCAAGCACCCCTACGCTGCCATGGAGAACTGGGGTCTGAGTGTGTTTGTAGAGCAGAAGATCCTACTGGACCCAGAGGTCTCATCCTTCTCCTACCAGATGGAGCTAACCATGGTGGTGGTGCATGAGATCTGCCATCAGGTATAATACACTATGCTATGCTATGTTATGCTAGGCTAGGCTACGCTACACTTCTCTTACCAGATGGAGGTAATTATGGTGGTGGTGCTTGAGATCTGCCATTAGGTATAATACACTATGCTATGCTATTCTAGGTTAGGCTATGCTACACTTCTCTTACCAGATGGAGCTCATTACGGTGTTGGTGCATGAGATCAGCCATCAGGTATAATACACTATGCTATGCTAGGCTATGCTATGCTATACTACACTAGGCTACATAACTATACGCTACACTAGGCTATGTAATGCTATGCTACGCTAGGTAATTCTATACTATGCTAACACATACGCTACACTACACTTCTCGTACCATCAGGTACAAAACACTACTGACTAAACTCACGTCATCTTTAGGACCCTGAGTTCTTCCTTATTTGAAACCATGGGGTCCTAATTATACCCTGTAACTGGGGGCTGGAGACTGGGGACTCCTGGCCCTTTTTACTCACCATGGTCGTTGGTCGCCACAGCAGAGTAGTGCTTCAGTCAGAGCAGGGCTCCTTGATGAGAATAGGATGAGGGCTGAGCGTTTGTGTTCTCCTCTGTTGTCCCCCGAGTCCTCTCAGACAGGTGCCTTAATGAAACTCTGGATCTACATGAAACACTCTCTCTCTCTCTCTCTGTCTCTCACACCGACACACTGGCACACACACACACACCGACACACCGACACACACACACACACACACACACACACACACACACACACACACACACACACACACACACACACACACACACACAGTCCATTAGTCG
>NW_028159021.1:52500-72500 GCF_964263955.1 Coregonus lavaretus | reverse complement strand
CTTGACAATAAAAACAAAACAAAACATACTTTTGTACAAACAAACAAGCAAACAATCTATTTACATACTGTCAGGAGTCATAATTATTTGAGAACACCAAATTAGTCGTATAGGGAGGAAGTAGGAGTTCACAATACCATATTTGGACGTTATGGGAAAATCCACGGTAACGGAATTGCACTGACTTTTTCACTTAAAATGTATGCCAAACAAAAACCATTGATTTCAAAGTTTAACAAACCATACAACTCTACGCACAAGGACTACTTTTAACAATTTACACTGAACATTTTACAAAAACACATTTACTGGGAGAACTGTGCAGATGCAAAGTTTGGTAACAGAATTTCGGTAAAGTCCACTTTTTCTATAAACACTGGTGTGAAAAAGTGTTTGCCCCCTTCCTGATTTGTTATTTGTTTGCATGTTTGTCACACTTAAATGTTTCAGATCATCAAACAAATTTAAATATTAGTCAAAGATAACACAAGTAAACACAAAATGCAGTTTTGAAATGAAGGTTGTTATTATTAAGGGAAAACAAAATCCAAACCTACAGTGAGGTAAAAAACGTATTTGATCCCCTGCTGATTTTGTACGTTTGCCCACTGACAAAGACAGGATCAGTCTATAATTTTAATGGTAGGTTTATTTGAACAGTGAGAGACAGAATAACAACAAAAAAATCCAGAAAAATGCATGTCAAAAATGTTATGAATTGATTTGCATTTTAATGAGGGAAATAAGTATTTGACCCCTCTGCAAAACATTACTTAGTACTTGGTGGCAAAACCCTTGTTGGCAATCACAGAGGTCAGACGTTTCTTGTAGTTGGCCACCAGGTTTGCACACATCTCAGGAGGGATTTTGTCCCACTCATCTTTGCAGATCTTCTCCAAGTCATTAAGGTATCGAGCCTGACGTTTGGCAACTCGAACCTTCAGCTCCCTCCACATATTTTCTATGGGATTAAGGTCTGGAGACTGGCTAGGCCACTCCAGGACCTTAATGTGCTTCTTCTTGAGGCACTCCTTTGTTGCCTTGGCCATGTGTTTTGGGTCATTGTCATGCTGGAATACCTATCCACGACCCATTTTCAATGCCCTGGCTGAGGGAAGGAGGTTCTCACCCAAGATTTGACGTTACATGGCACCGTCCATCGTCCCTTTGATGCTGTGAAGTTGTCCTGTCCCCTTAGCAGAAAAACAAAGCATAATGTTTCCACCTCCATGTTTGACGGTGGGGATGGTGTTCTTGGGGTCATAGGCAGCATTCCTCCTCCTCCAAACACGGCAAGTTGAGTTGATGCCAAAGAGCTTGATTTTGGTCTCATCTGACCACAACACTTTCACCCAGTTCTCCTCTGAATCATTCAGATGTTCATTGGCAAACTTCAGACGGGCCTGTATATGTGCTTTCTTGAGCAGGGGGACCTTGCGGGCGCTGCAGGATTTCAGTCCTTCACGCCGTAGTGTGTTACCAATTGTTTTCTTTGTGACTATGGTCCCAGCTGCCTTGAGATCATTGACAAGATCCTCCCGTGTAGTTCTGGGCTGATTCCTCACTGTTCTCATGATCATTGCAACTCCATGAGGTGAGATCTTGCATGGAGCCCCAGGCCGATGGAGATTGACAGATATTTTGTGTTTCTTCCATTTGCAAATAATCTCACCAACTGTTGTCACCTTCTCACCAAGCTCCTTGGTGATGGTCTTGTAGCCCATTCCAGCCTTGTGTATGTCTACAATCTTGTCCCTGACATCCTTGGAGAGCTCTTTGGTCTTGGCCATGGTGGAGAGTTTGGAATCTGATTGATTGATTGCTTCTGTGGACAGGTGTCTTTTATACAGGTAACAAACTGAGATTAGGAACACTCCCTTTAAGAGTGTGCTCCTAATCTCAGCTCGTTACCTGCATAAAAGACACCTGGGAGCCAGAAATCTTTCTGATTGATAGGGGGTAAAATACTTATTTCCCTCATTAAAATGCAAATCAATTCATAACATTTTTGACATGCGTTTTTCTTAATTTTTTTGTTGTTATTCTGTCTCTCACTGTTCAAATAAACCTGTGTGAAAAAGTGTTTGCCCCCCCTGTTATAACACAACTCAACTGTGGTTTATCACACCTGAGTTCAATTCCTCTAGCCACACCCAGGCCTGATTACTGCCACACCTGTTCTCAATCAAGGAATCACTTAAATAGGACCTACCTGACAAAGTGAAGTAGACCAAAAGATCCTCAAAAGCTAGACATCATGCCGAGATCCAAAGAAATTCAGGAACAAATGAGAAAGAAAGTAATTGAGATCCATCAGTCTGGAAAAGATTTGAAAGCCATTTCTAAAGCTTTGGGACTCCAGCGAACCACAATGAGAGCCATTATCCACAAATGGCGAAAACCTGGAACAGTGGTGAACCTTCCCAGAAGTGGCCGGCCGACCAAAATTACCCCAAGAGCGCAGCGACGACTCATCCAAGAGGTCACAAAAGACCCCACACCAACATCCAAAGAGCTGCAGGCCTCACTTGCCTCAGTTAAGGTCAGTGTTCATGACTCCACCATAAGAAAGAGACTGGGCAAAAATGGCCTGCATGGCAGAGTTCCAAGACAAAAACCACTGCTGAACAAAAAGAACATCAAGGCTCGTCTCGTTTTTGCCAGAAAACATCTTGATGATCCCCAAGACCTTTGGGAAAATACTCTGTGGACTGACGAGACAAAAGTTGAACTTTTTGGAAGGTGTGTGTCCCATTACATCTGGCGTAAAAGTAACACCACATTTCAGAAAAAGAACATCATAAAAAATATGGTGGTGGTAGTGTGATGGTCTGGGCCTGTTTTGCTGCTTCAGGACCTGGAAGACTTGCTGTGATAAATGGAACCATGAATTCTGCTGTCTATCAAAAAATCCTGAAGGAGAATGTCCGGCCATCCGTTCGTGACCTCAAGCTGAAGCGAACTTGGGTTCTGCAGCAGGACAATGATCCAAAACACACCAGCAAGTCCACCTCTGAATGGCTGAAGAAAAACAAAATGAAGACTTTGGAGTGGCCTAGTCAAAGTCCTGACCTGAATTCTATTGAGATGCTGTGGCATGACCTTAAAAAGGCAGTTAATGCTCGAAAACCCTCCAATGTGGCTGAATTACAACAATTCTGCAAAGATGAGTGGGCCAAAATTCCTCCACAGTGCTGTAAAAGACTCATTGCAAGTTATCGCAAACGCTTGATTGCAGTTGTTGCTGCTAAGGTTGGCCCAACCAGTTATTAGGTTGTAGGGGGCAATCACTTGTGGGTTTGGATGTTGTTTTCCCTTAATAATAACAACCTTCATTTCAAAACTGCATTTTGTGTTTACTTGTGTTATCTTTGACTAATATTTACATTTGTTTGATGATCTGAAACGTTTAAGTGTGACAAACATGCAAACAAATAGGAAATCAGGAAGGGGGCAAATACTTTTTCACACCACTGTATCTGCTCCAAATTAAAGATTCAACAATGTCGGCAGAAAGAATGGGGTGTCAGCGTAAGTGAAGTGATTGCGGTAATGGAATTTCATCATGGGTCCCTGATCTGTACAACACAGAAAATGCATAATGATGGATATGAAAGTCACGCTCTTCATGGGGATGTATCCTGAATAGGAACTCAAAGGTCTAAATATGCAATGAATTATTCTACACTCTGGCTATTATTTAAATGAGTTCTGCCCCCAAACAAGACCAAATTTAGTTGGACCGGACCAAATCTGAACCAATCATAGACGTCTATGTTTCACAAGTTTGGACATCAAAATACAGCACAGAACAGTAAAGTAGAGTTCAGTACAGGACAGTACAGTACATTATAGTGTACTCAACTCTAGTGTGCTCTACGATTCCCACGGGGGGCCAGTATGAAAAACATTAAATATGTATCCACTCACTAACTGTAAGTCGCTCTGGATAAGAGCGTCTGCTAAATGACTAAAATGTAAATGTAAAATGTACTGAACTCTGCTGTACTGAACTCTACTGTACTGAACTCTACTGAACTCTACTGTACTGAACTCTACTGTACTGAACTCTACTGAACTGAACTCTACTGTACTGAACTCTACTGTACTGTATTCTACTGTACTGAACTCTACTGTACTGAACTCTACTGTACTCTACTGTACTGAACTCTACTGTACTCTACTGTACTGAACTCTACTGAACTCTACTGTACTGAACTCTACTGTACTGAACTCTACTGTACTGAACTCTACTCTACTGAACTCTACTGTACTGAACTCTACTGTACTGAACTCTACTGAACTCTACTGTACTGAACTCTACTGTACTGAACTCTACTGAACTCTACTGTACTGAACTCTACTGTACTGAACTCTACTGAACTCTACTGAACTCTACTGTACTGAACTCTACTGTACTGAACTCTACTGAACTCTACTGTACTCTACTGAACTCTACTGTACTGAACTCTACTGTACTGAACTCTACTGTACTGAACTCTACTGTACTGAACTCTACTGAACTCTACTGTACTGAACTCTACTGAACTGAACTCTACTGTACTGAACTCTACTGTACTGAACTCTACTGTACTGAACTCTACTGAACTCTACTGTACTGAACTCTACTGTACTGAACTCTACTGTACTGAACTCTACTGAACTCTACTGTACTGAACTCTACTGTACTGAACTCTACTGTACTGAACTCTACTGTACTGTACTCTACTGTACTGAACTCTACTGTACTGAACTCTACTCTACTGAACTCTACTGTACTGAACTCTACTGTACTGAACTCTACTGAACTCTACTGTACTGAACTCTACTGTACTGAACTCTACTGTACTGTACTATACTGTACTGAACTCTACTGAACTGAACTCTACTTTACTGAACTCTACTGTACTGAACTCTACTGTACTGAACTCTACTGAACTCTACTGTACTGAACTCTACTGTACTGAACTCTACTGTACTGAACTCTACTGTACTGAACTCTACTGTACTGAACTCTACTGAACTCTACTGTACTGAACTCTACTGTACTGAACTCTACTGTACTGAACTCTACTCTACTGAACTCTATTGTACTGAACTCTACTGAACTCTACTGTACTGAACTCTACTGTACTGAACTCTACTCTACTGAACTCTATTGTACTGAACTCTACTGTACTGAACTCTACTGTACTGAACTCTACTCTACTGAACTCTACTGTACTGAACTCTACTGTACTGAACTCTACTGTACTCTACTGAACTCTACTGTACTGAACTCTACTGTACTCTACTGAACTCTACTCTACTGAACTCTACTGTACTGTACTCTACTTAACTCTTCTGAACTGAACTCTCCTGTACTGAACTCTACTGTACTCTACTGAACTCTACTGTACTGAACTCTACTGTACTCTACTGAACTCTACTCTACTGAACTCTACTGTACTGAACTCTACTGAACTCTACTGAACTGAACTCTACTGTACTCTACTGAACTCTATTGTACTGAACTCTACTGAACTCTACTGTACTGAACTCTACTGTACTGAACTCTACTCTACTGAACTCTATTGTACTGAACTCTACTGTACTGAACTCTACTGTACTGAACTCTACTCTACTGAACTCTACTGTACTGAACTCTACTGTACTGAACTCTACTGTACTCTACTGAACTCTACTGTACTGAACTCTACTGTACTCTACTGAACTCTACTCTACTGAACTCTACTGTACTGAACTCTACTGAACTCTACTGAACTGAACTCTCCTGTACTGAACTCTACTGTACTCTACTGAACTCTACTGTACTGAACTCTACTGTACTCTACTGAACTCTACTCTACTGAACTCTACTGAACTGAACTCTACTGTACTCTACTGAACTCTACTGTACTGTACTCTACTGTACTGTGTTGTCCTAACTTGTGAACCCCACTGTGGTTTGTGACTACTATGATTTCCCATTGTAGCCAATTCAATTTCAGAGATTCCGTTACCGATTTTTTTAACGACATTTCGAGTTTTAACCGCTTACTAATTCATAAACAAAATAGATATCAGTAAAAACACTAGAACTAATTGGTAGGTCTGCCTTTACTTGTTACTTCTGTGAACTTTCATTATCCTCTCTCGTCATGAGGGACATTTTAAAATATCTTAAAGATATGTGAGGTTTTGTTCACGGAATTTCAAGGCACAAGGCAGTGTTAAACTTACAGAAGGCAGATTTTTTTTTTTACAAAACTAAATATGGGTGTTGATATTAGTTGGCAGTGGTCTTTACTTCAATATTATTGTATTTTGATGTATTTCTAATACCTTTTAAGACTTTTTCTGGTAGATGTTTTCTAAGACCCCCTTTTCTGTTTGACCAGAAATCAAAGCCTTTGCTTATTCAACATTTTTAGGATGGAAAACGGTAGAAAAATGTATATATGCCTTAATTTCAACAATAATTATAGGCTCTTGGCTTTCATTTGACACACCATTTGACATGCTCCTATGAACTTCACATGTTGGTGCTCATGGGTCCTTTTCCATGGAGATGACCATATTCTTAGAAAAGAAAAGCAGTTGCCCTCCCACCTCCCCCTTACCAAGTAGGTCCATTGTTTTGAGGTCAAGAGTTGTTCATATCTGTTCGAGTTTCGCACAGCACATCCCATGCTTCAACAGGCTTTTGTTTATCACGGCCACTGATCGCTCTATACGAACAATATCTTGAAAATATGCTAACCGTGTTTGAGGTGAGAGGATTGTAGGGGTAATCCAAGCTCTAAGGAGAACCTTTTTTTGGCTGCTGGTAACCCCACATAAACAATTATTTTCTGAACCAGTTAAAGCACAGATGTAGAGTCATCGTTCAACTAAAATAAAGGTGGATCCTTGTTCACAGGGAAACCCATAATTTTAGTGAGTAAATCTGAAACGTGACCAGATCTTGGACACTACAGGACATCCCCCCCAAAACATGTACATTAGTGCGCCAACAGCATTCATACTGCATCTATCACAGACTGGAGTGGGAATCAGCTTCATCTTAAAACTTCTAAATGGGGGGGGGGGGGTTCCATAACTTCTATGTATAAGCATGTAATGTATAAGCTGGTGTGCTGGGGGTTTTTAGAGGTAACGAATACATTTCCCCAAATGGTTTTCCCAGTTCAGGTCGTGCCCCAATCCCTCCGTTTCGCGGTTCCATACTAGAGTGATACCCAATGTAGAGCGTTTTAACAGACAGCAGGCAATCACAAGTGGCAGAGATCACTTTAGAAGTTAATGAAGGGTCAATCCATGTAAGCATTATGTGGGATGTTAACGGGGAATCCCATGGTACGCCATGACCTTCTAACAAAGATCTTCATTGTAGGGAAAGGAACCATGAAAAGAGGAAGTGAGTACATTTGTTTGAGGTCCTGGAATGGTAGTAACCCTTATCATTATATATGTCTCGCAAGTTATGTGCACCTTTATCCGCCCACAAAATGCTTACTATTTGTCAACAGGTTTATGGTTGTGCCATTTTCATTTTAGCAGACGCTCTTATCCAGAGCGACTTACAGTTAGTGAGTGCATACATTATTTTTCATACTGGCCCCCCGTGGGAAATGAACCCACAACCCTGGCGTTGCAAACGCCATGCTCTACATCCCTGCCGGCCATTCCCTCCCCTACCCTGGACGACGCAGGGCCAATTATGCACCACCCCATGGGTCTCCCGGTCGCAGCCAGCTACAACAGAGCCTGGATTCGAACCAGGATCTCTAGTGGCACAGCTAGCACTGCGATGCAGTGCCTTAGACCACTGCGCCACTCGGGAGACATATGGGAAAAGCGTCACAGAACTTCTTGGTGTATTTTTTGGGAAATTCTATCCCAGCTAGCACATAACGTTCTGAGAACCATACGTTTCTTAGAGCTTGCTGTTAAGAGTGTTGTTGTCCTACGGTATTTTGCATACAACCTTCCCACAACTTTCTGGGAATGGGCAGGATAGTTGCTTGGCTTTGGAACATTCACAGCACATTTAAGGAACTTGACAATTTCTTCTTTTTTTTTCTTGGTATTTCATCACTTTAACAGAACGATTCCTAAGAGTTCAAACATGGTTACATTTAATTCCAATTTTAGTAATGTTCTATGAATGTTCTCCAACTGGTTTGACATTGAGAATGTTCTCAAATTGTTCAGAGAACATTAAGAAACAACGCTCTTCAGTGGGAATTTCTGTACATCAGCAAACATTTCCTACAGGTTTCCTCATGGTACTGTTTAAAGTCATGTTCTCAGAACGTTCAGAAAACGTTAAGAAACAACGTTCTTCTGTGGGAATGTCAGTACTTCAGCATAACGTTTTCTGCAGGGTTCCTGATGGTTCTGTTTAAAGTCATGTTCTCAGAACATTAAGAACACGTTCCATAAAAAACACAAGAAAACATTAGTAACGTTCAATGAACATTCTAAGAATATAACATATACATTCTGTTCTCAGCATAATTTTTTTTTTAAAAACTCTATCTGTCCTCTAGTGTGTTCAGGTGTGTTGGCCGCGCCCACTAATTGGCCACACCAATATTAATGAGTGCTTGTTTCCTTTGAAATGGGGTCTGTTTGAATAGACTAAAATGAACAGCTTTGTTTGAGTAAAAAAAAACATGGCATGC
The DNA here is from genome assembly GCF_964263955.1 of Coregonus lavaretus. Lineage (NCBI taxonomy): Eukaryota > Metazoa > Chordata > Actinopteri > Salmoniformes > Salmonidae > Coregonus > Coregonus lavaretus. The sequence goes on along the minus strand of NW_028159021.1, from coordinate 63,831 downwards.
TATTGCCATCTTGGTGGGGTAGTGGACTAATTCCATGGATGGAAACCAGAAGATCATAGGTTTGAATCTCACTGACGCCGTGCCACAATATAAACACATTTTGCGTTTGCATGATTAATGTATAAGCAAATGAATTTCCATGTGACCTATCTGTGATTGGAGTTCCACACAGTTAACCCAAACTAAGCTAGCAGTGTTATTAAAAGTCTTATTGAAACATGTTCTCAAAACGTCATTTAATTACCTTCTGATAACCTATAATTTCCGTGCTCAGAACGTTAATAAAACCTCCCATGAAAACTATCAGGGAACCATAGTTAAACATTCTCAGAACCTCCCTGCAACCTAAAAGTTCTCAGAACGTTTTTTAAAAAAGTTCAGTTTTACCAGTCAGGAAACATATGGTTTTGTTCACAGAACCAATGGGAAACCAAAAACGTATGTTCCCACTACTTCCATGGAACAAAATGTGCTAGCTGGGATGTTTCTCAGCCTAGTACCATACCTGTAGTGAGATGGAAATAATTGAACCACATTTTTTTGAAATGATGTTTTTAACTTAATACCAGATTTATTTTTTCTTTCTGTAAGTCTATGTGGGGCAGAAAGTGTTTCCTCTATGCCCCTCCATGAAAATAACATTTAGACGATCAACTTCATATTATTCATTTTTACTATAGCAATCCTGCCTTGTAATGAGATTTTAAGAGAGGACCAGCTCTGTATCAGAGGTGATCTCCTCTTTTAGCTTGACATAGTTCTTTCTACAAATTTGGGAACATTTGGTGGGTATGCATACGCCCAAATAAGTCAAGTCTGTGTCATGCCACTGTACTGGAGTTCCAGCAGGCAAAGTCAGCAGTTTTCCAGGGATATTTAGGGGCACCAGTATAGATTTTTCCAAGTTTATTTTATATCCAGAAAAATGAAACGTAAAGAGTAAATAATTTCAGAATTTCAGAATTCCCTTACCCCACCCAAAAAAAAAAAAAAAAAAACATATTGTAAAGTGGTTATCCTACTGTCTATAAGGTGAATGCACCCATTTGTAAGTCGCTCTGGATAAGAGCGTCTGCTAAATGACGTAAAATGTAAATGTAAATGAAGGGAATTTGAGATGTCTGAGAAATTCAATAAAGTGTAATCGGCATAGAGTTTTACACTGCATACCTTTTGATATTGATGGGTGAAATATGTGGGTCCAATCTGATGGCTTGAGGAAACGTTGGAAACAGAAAGGATAAACATGTTTCCTGTCTGCAAAACTGCTTGGGGTGCAGAATACAATGTTTTTAACATGGAGATAAATCCTTTACCCAAACCACAGACAGTTCCATTCTAGTCTATCAAAGGCTTTTTTCTGCATCCAAACCAACATTTACAGCAGGGACTGGCTGGTTTTCGGACTAATTTACGATATGGAATTGACGTGTCACATGATACTGTCTGAGGCTAAAGGACCCTTTATAAAGCCAGTTTGATCATCTTCAAGAGTAGCTGGGGAATCAAGGAATTTAGATTGCGCTCTATGGAGTTTTGGATAAGAAATGGCTAATCTTACTACGATCAGGGGCAGCCTTTGACATATATAATTGGGAATAAAATAGCCTAAACATATCATTCATTTCTGCCAGGTCATGCGATATCTTACCAGATGGTGTTTGAATTGTATTGATATAAGAAAAGGCTTCATTTAGCTTAAGCCTTGCAGCCAAAAGTCTACTAGCTTTTCTCCCCCTCAGAATAGTATGTTATTTACGCATTGTTAATTCAGCTTTAGATTGTAGTAAGGTGTTATGCTCGTGTTTTAACGCTGTTAAAATGTCCCCCCTTTTGCTCTGTACATTTTTGTTTCAGCTCATTTTAAACCAGAGTAATCTGCTTTTCTATCTCTACTACTTATACATTTTTTACTGCGAATGTTATTAACAGTTTAATTTAATATACATTTAATTAAGATGTAATTAATTTAATTAAGTGTGAGGCAAACAAAGAAGAGTTTCCTCAAAAAAAACAGTTTGTCAAAGTGACTGAGGGGATGTGGCTCTATCTGTATTAAACAACATACATTATTTCAACTTTGCTGAAAGTTGTAAAAAAAATAAAAAAATAAAAAATAAATAAAAAAAAGTATAGTTCTGCTGCAAAGTTGTGTTAAATGCCATCTTCTGACATCTTTCTTTTAAGAGCTGTCAAGTAAGATAAGGACAGATCCGTGGTCAGAGAAGAGCGTGTGGAGCGGCCCAGTTGCCTGAAAACACCTGTTTATATTGGGAGATATAAATAATTGTCAGAGTGGTGTGTGTAGGTGAGTGGAAGGAATCAAGCGCAGGACCCAGGATGACTTCAACCGTCTTTAGTAATGTTCCCAAAGCAACGAGAACAAGGAGTAACCAACCCAACCGGGTGGCGCACACAATTACGCACAAAACACACAGTGCGTCAAAACAAGAAAAGCGCACACAGTGCGAGCTCTCGGGAAAACACAACGAGAGAAATAATCCGAACTTCACAGAGGCAGGCTGACAATGAACAATCACGCATAACACCTGACCCAAACACACGAACTAAATAAGGGAAACAATTAATACACAAATAAGGGACAGGTGTTATGAAACAGACAAAACCAAAAGAACATGAAACATAGAACGGTGGCAGCTAGTACTCCGGAGACGACGACCGCCGAAGCCTGCCCGAACAAGGAAGAGGAGCAGCCTCGGCCGAAACCGTGACAGTACCCCCCCCTTGACGCGCGGCTCCAGCCGTGCGCCGACCCGGAGCTCGGGGACGACCCGGACGACGCGGAGCAGGGCGCGCAGGATGACCCCGATGGAAATCGGTCAGTAGGGACTGGTCTAAGACGTCCCTCCTTGGCACCCAGCACCGCTCCTCCGGGCCGTACCCCTCCCACTCCACGAGATATTGAAGACCCCCCATCCGGCGTCTAGAATCCAGGATGGACCTCACGGTGTACGCCGGAGCCCCCTCGATGTCCAACGGGGGCGGAGGAGTCTCCTCAATCTCAAAGTCCTGGAGTGGACCAGCTACCACCGGCCTGAGGAGAGACACATGGAACGAGGGGTTAATATTTTTGTAATCAACAGGTAGTTCTAACCTATAACTCACCTCGTTCAATCTCCTCAGGACTTTAAATGGCCCCACAAACCGCCGACCCAGCTTCCGGCAGGGCAGGCGGAGGGGCAGGTTTCTGGTTGAGAGCCAGACTCGATCTCCAGGTGCGTACACTGGCCCCTCACTGCGGTGTAGGTCGGCGCTCGTCTTCTGTCGACGTATGGCACGCTGCAGATGGACGTGTGCAGCGTCCCACGTCTCCTCCGAGCGCCGCACCCACTCATCCACAGCGGGGGCCTCGATCTGGCTCTCATGCCATGGTGCCAGAACCGGCTGGTACCCTAATACACACTGAAAAGGGGTTAGTTGGGTGGAGGAGTGGCGAAGAGAGTTCTGTGCCATCTCGGCCCAGGGCACATATCTCGCCCACTCCTCCGGCCGGCCCTGACAGTATGACCTCAGAAACCTACCCACATCCTGGTTGACACGTTCAACCTGCCCATTACTCTCCGGGTGGTACCCCGAGGTAAGGCTTACCGAAACCCCCAACCGTTCCATAAATGCTCTCCACACCCTAGAGGTGAACTGGGGGCCTCGGTCAGACACTATATCCTCGGGTACCCCGTAATGCCGGAAGACATGGGTGAACAGAGCCTCAGCGGTCTGTAGGGCAGTGGGTAGACCCGGCATGGGAAGGAGACGACAGGCCTTAGAGAACCGATCCACAACGACCAGGATGGTAGTATTCCCCTGTGAGGGGGGGAGGTCGGTAACAAAATCCACCGAGAGGTGGGACCAGGGTCGTTGTGGAATAGGCAGGGGTTGTAACTTACCCCTGGGCAAATGTCTGGGCGCCTTACACTGGGCACACACCGAACAGGAGGAGACATAAATCCTCACATCCCTAGCTAACGTTGGCCACCAGTACTTCGTGCTAAGGCAGTAAACTGTCCGGCCGATACCCGGATGGCCAGAGGAGGGGGACGTATGAGCCCAACAAATGAGGCGATCGCGTACCTCGAGCGGAACGTACGTCCGACCCACAGGACACTGTGGAGGACTCGGGTCGGTGCGTAACGCCCGCTCGATCTCACCATCAACCTCCCACACCACCGGAGCAACCAGACAAGACTCCGGTAGTATGGGCGTGGACTCAACTGACCTCTCCTCTGCGTCATACCGCCGAGACAGAGCATCTGCCTTCCCGTTCTGGGACCCAGGGATGTATGTGATCTTAAACACAAACCGGGCTAGGAACATAGTCCAACGAGCCTGGCGAGGATTCAGTCTCCTAGCTGCCCGGATGTACTCCAGGTTACGATGGTCAGTTAGAATGAGGAAAGGGTGTTGAGCCCCCTCGAGCCAATGCCGCCACACCTTTAGGGCCTGTACCACGGCTAACAGCTCCCTGTCTCCTACGTCATAATTCCGCTCCGCCGGACTGAGCTTCTTAGAGTAGAACGCACAGGGACGGAGTTTAGGTGGAGTGCCAGAACGCTGGGAAAGAACGGCCCCTATCCCGGCCTCTGACGCGTCCACCTCTACTTGGAACGGTAAAGAAGGATCCGGATGCGCCAACACCGGCGCCGAGGTAAACAGGTCCTTTAGTCTCCCAAATGCCCTGTCCGCCTCAGCTGACCACCGCAAGCGCACCGGACCCCCCTTTAACAGAGACGTTATGGGAGCTGCCACCTGTCCAAAACCCCGGATAAACCTCCGGTAATAATTCGCAAAACCCAAGAACCGTTGCACCTCCTTCACAGTGGTTGGGGTCTGCCAATTACGCACAGCTGACGCCCGGTCTACCTCCATCTTCACCCCTGACGCAGACAACTGGTAACCCAGAAAGGAGACCGACTTCTGGAAAAACAGACATTTCTCTGCCTTGACATATAGGTCATGCTCCAACAGCCTCCTCAATACTCGGCGCACCAGGGCTACATGCTCAGCACGGGTAGGACTATACACCAGAATGTCGTCGATGTACACAACTACTCCCTGTCCCTGCATGTCCCGGAAAATCTCATCGACGAAGGATTGGAAGACTGAGGGAGCATTCATCAACCCATATGGCATGACTAGATACTCGTAGTGTCCGGAAGTCGTGCTAAACGCTGTCTTCCATTCATCGCCCGCTCGAATGCGTACCAAGTTATATGCGCTCCTAAGATCCAATTTTGTAAAGAACTGCGCACCGTGCAGTGACTCCGTCATAGTCGCAATCAGAGGAAGTGGATAGCTGTACTTCACTGTGATCTGATTGAGACCGCGGTAATCAATACACGGGCGCAGACCTCCATCCTTTTTCTTTACAAAAAAGAAACTTGAGGAAGCGGGTGAAACGGAGGACCGTATGTATCCCTGTCTCAGAGACTCAGAGATGTATGTCTCCATAGCCTTTCTCTCCTCTTGAGACAAGGGATACACATGGCTCCGCGGGAGAGCTGCTCCTGACTGGAGATCTATCGCACAATCCCCCCGTCTATGAGGCGGCAGCTGCGCCGCCCGAGTCTTACTGAACGCCAGTGCCAAATCCTCATACTCGGGGGGAATCTGCAGTGCTGGCATTAGATTCGGACTCTCCACCGAGGTCGCCCCTATGGAAACACCCAGACACCGCCCCTCACATTGAGCAGACCACCCTTTAAGAGCTTTCTCTCGCCACCTAATAATAGGGTCATGAGTCATCAACCAGGGAAGACCCAGCACTACCGGATACGCAGGAGAGTCAATCAGATAGAGCTGAATTCTCTCCTCATGACCCTCCTGCGCCGTCATCTGAATGGGTGCTGTGACCTCCCTAATCAACCCAGACCCTAACGGACGGCTATCTAGGGCATGGACGGGGAAAGGTTTATCCACTGGAAGGAGGGGAATCCCTAACTCTATACAGAACTGGCGATCTACAAAATTCCCAGCTGCGCCTGAATCTACCAGCGCCTTATGCTGGGAACGAGGTGCAACCTGTGGGAAACAAACAGGCAAGGTTAGGTGCACGACAGAAAGCTCTGGGTAAGCAGGGCGCCTACTCACCTGGGAGGACCCCCCAATGCGTGACCTGCCATCTCCCTCACTGGAGGACCCGCCCCAACACCTAGCCGCGGTGTGTCCTCCACGACCACAGTTGGTGCAAGGGCCGGGTCCCCTCGGGCTCCTCCTCCTCCGTTCCCTAGCGCCAGCACCTCCGAGCTCCATAGGGCTCGGCTCGGAGGTGCTGGAGAGTGGAATGGGTGAACCCCCCCCTCCGGGACGCCCACGGGTGGCGAGCAGGGTATCCAGCCGGATGGCCATGTCGACCAGCTGGTCGAACGTCAACGACGTGTCCCTGCACGCCAACTCTCGCTGGACGTCCTCCCGGAGGCTGCAGCGGAAATGGTCGATAAGGGCCCGCTCATTCCACCCTGCATCAGCCGCTAGGGTCCGGAACTCTAAGGCAAAGTCCTGGGCGCTCCTCATCCCCTGTCGGAGGTAGAACAGACGTTCCCCCGCCGCCTTCCCTTCCGGTGGATGGTCGAACACAGCACGGAAGCGGCGGGAGAACTCCGCATAGTTCGTAGTAGCGGCGTCCATTCTCCTCCACTCGGCGTTGGCCCACTCCAACGCCTTGCCGGTGAGACAGGAGATGAGGGCTGAGACGCTCTCGTGTCCCGAGGGCGCCGGGTGGACGGTGGCGAGGTAGAGCTCCACCTGCAGCAGGAATCCTTGACACCCGGCAGTGGAGCCGTCGTACGCCCTCGGGAGCGAGAGCCGAATCCCACTAGGTTCCGGAGATGAGACGGGGGGGCTGACCGATGGGGCTGGTTCGGTTGGTGGAGGTGTGGGAACCCCGCTGGTCTCCCATCGGTGCAGAGTGTTCATCACTCCCTCCAGGGCGTGACAGACCTGATTGATGCGGTCCTCCTGACCACGAAGACGTTCTGCCATCTCGGCTGTCGGCGTGGTCGCTCCTGCTGATTCCATGATTGATGCGTGATTCTGTCAGAGTGGTGTGTGTAGGTGAGTGGAAGGAATCAAGCGCAGGACCCAGGATGACTTCAACCGTCTTTAGTAATGTTCCCAAAGCAACGAGAACAAGGAGTAACCAACCCAACCGGGTGGCGCACACAATTACGCACAAAACACACAGTGCGTCAAAACAAGAAAAGCGCACACAGTGCGAGCTCTCGGGAAAACACAACGAGAGAAATAATCCGAACTTCACAGAGGCAGGCTGACAATGAACAATCACGCATAACACCTGACCCAAACACACGAACTAAATAAGGGAAACAATTAATACACAAATAAGGGACAGGTGTTATGAAACAGACAAAACCAAAAGAACATGAAACATAGAACGGTGGCAGCTAGTACTCCGGAGACGACGACCGCCGAAGCCTGCCCGAACAAGGAAGAGGAGCAGCCTCGGCCGAAACCGTGACAATAATATAGTCTTATCTGTGAAAATGTATTATGTCTTGAAGAAAATAAAGTATCGTCTTTGACAATCAAATTCCGCCAGGCATCTAATATATTAAGCTCTGCAGCAAATGAGACGAGGTCACCAGAGGCCTGATCAGTTTGAGAGTGAGATGAAACACGAGACCTATCTAACTAAAAATTACATACCTGATTAATATATCCTCCCACCACAAGTTGGTATTCTGAAAGACCTAAGAGCCTTTTAGAGATAGAAAGAAGGAAATTAGAATCATGTACGTTTGGACAGTAGATTGAGGCAAAAGCACATCTTAGTGTGATTTATAACCGTAGTGACAAATACAAAACGTCCTGTACCATCATTATCAGAACCTTCAACCTGAATACGTCGTTTTCTACCAAATCATATTAAAGCGTTATTTTCCGATATACGTAGACTAGTACATATTATACTGTGGACTGTGCTCATGGGCCTGATGTTACCATGGTTTTTCAGGGGTAAAGATGAACATGGTCTCATTAGGTGACATATATAATATAATAATATAATAATAATAATAATAATAATATATATGGTTAAAACGTCAACGTTGTTACATATGTCTACTGAGATCAAGCCCTGAATAGTGTAGAATCGAGTCTAATTGAAACCGATATCACTACAGACAAGACCACATAGTAATTCTGATTCCCTAGAAAGGTTTAGTTATCACGCAGCCTACGAATGATGTAATTATTCATAGCCTAGACTCCCCTGTCGGTAGATATAAAAGTTAATATTGAAGCTTAATCAGTCTGTGTGTGTGTGTGTGCTTAATCAGATCCTGGACATCATATCTAATCAGCTTCACAAACATGATGCTTTTCATCACACCATATGCAGCTGGTGGATTATTCATCTTTCCTCAATAATTTATCTTCCTAAAAGATAACAAAAAATGCTTGTCAGATTTAAGGGGGGTCTTATAAAGGATGCTGCTCCGTTTGCAGGGAGATAGGAATGCATCCGTAAGTAGTCTAAGTTAAACATGGCAGCTTGTGAGATGTTGTTATGCAGGCTCGTTGTTTTACAGAAAAAATCAACCAGAAAGTAATGTACAGTACAGTGCCTTCCGAAAGTATTCACACCCCTTGACTTTTTCCACATTTCGTTGTGTTACAAAGTGGGATTAAAAATAGATTTGTCCTTTTTTTTTGTCAACGATCTACAGAAAATACTGGAATGTCCCCCCCAAAAAATATAAAAATTAAAAGATTCTAACATTTGTAAAATAATTATGTAAAATAAAACACAAATATATCTTGATTAGATAAGTATTCAACGCCCTGAGTGTTAGAATCACATGTTAGAATCACCTTTGGCAGCGATTACAGCTGTGAGTATTTCTGGGTAAGTCTCTAAGAGCTTTGCACACCTGGATTGTACAATATTTGCACATTATTCTTTTTTAATTCTTCAAGCTCTGTCAAGTTGGTTGTTGATCATTACTAGACAGCCATTTTCAAGTCTGGCCATAGTTTTTCAAGCCAATTTAAGTCAAAACTGTAACTAGGCCACTCAAGAACATTCAATGTTGTCTTGGTAAGCAACTCCAATGTATATTTGGCCTTGTGTTTTAGGTTATTGTCCTACTGAAAGGTGAATTTGACTCCCAGTGTCTGTTGGAAAGCAGACTGAACCAGGTTTTCCTCTAGGATTTTGCCTGTGCTTAGCTCTATTCTGTTTTTTTTTTTATCATAAAAAACTCCCTAGTCGTTGCCAATGACAACCATACCCATAACATGATGCAGCCACCACCATGCTTGAAAATATGAAAAGTGGTACTCAGTGTTGTGTTGGATTTGCCCTAAACATAATGCTTTGCATTCAGGACATAAAGTTAATTTCTTTGCTACATTTTTTGCAGTTTTACTTTAGTACCTTATTGCAAACAGGATGCATGTTTTGGAATATTTCTATTTTGTACAGGTTTCCTTCTTTTCACTCTGTCAATTAGGTTAGTATGGTGTAGTAATTACATCCGTCCTCAGTTATATCCTATCACAGCCATTAAATTCTGTAACTGTTTTAAAGTCACCATTGGCCTCATGGTGAAATCCCTGAGCGGTTTCCTTCCTCTCCGGCAACTGAGTTGGGAAGGACGACTGTATATTTGTACTGACTGGGTGTATTGGTACACCATCCAAAGTGTAATTAATAACTTCACCATGCTCAAAGGGATATTCAATGTCTGCTTTTTTTTTTTTTTTTACCCATCTACCAATATATGCCATTTTTTGCGAGGCATTGGAAAACCTCCCTGGTCTTTGGGGATGAATCTGTGTTTGAAATTCACTGCTCGACTGAGGGACCTTACAGATTATTGTGTGGAATACAGAGCTGAGGTAGACGTTCAAAAATCATGTTAAACATTATTATTGCACACAAAATGAATCAATGCAATTTATTATGTGACTTGTTAAGCACATTTTTACTCCTGAACTTATTTAGGCTTGCCATAACAAAGGGGTTGAATACTTATTGACTCAATACATTTGAGCTTTTCATTTTTTGTTAATTTGTAAAACATTAGAGAAACATAATTCCACTTTGACATTATGGGGTATTTTGTGTAGGCCAGTGACACAAAATCTAAATTTAATCCATTTTAAATTCAGGCATTAACACAACAAAATGTGGAAAAAGTCAAGGGGTGTGAATACTTTCTGAAGGCACTGTATATTACCCTTCATTAGCGCTCAAATGTTTATTTGAGAGCCTCGCCAGGTTTAACAACATTACTTGGACTCTCAGTAGCTAAGCCAACCCCGGAGCTGTCATTACAACTGACATATAAACTTGATTTAGCATTTTTCAAATTTTCATTGTCTCAGAGTAGATTCTGTCCCCCCCCCCCTCCCAAATCCAGTCAGATGTTGTTGAATGTAAACAGTATAGCACTGGGTTTCTGCAGTTCATTTGATATTTTGATCAGCTCATCTGGGTACAATTCAATATATTGATCAGCTCATCTGGGTACATTCGATATATTGATCAGCTCATCCGGGTACAATTCGATATATTGATCAGCTCATCCGGGTACAATTCGATATATTGATCAGCTCCTCTGGGTACAATTCAATATATTGATCAGCTCATCTGGGTACATTCGATATATTGATCAGCTCATCCGGGTACAATTCGATATATTGATCAGCTCCTCTGGGTACAATTCGTTTGGATTACTCCTCATCTAACACCCTGTGTGTGTCCAAAATGGCACCCCTTATTCCCTACACAGTGCACTACTTTTGACCAGAGCCCTGTGGTCACTATGAAGGAAATGGTGTTCCATTTGGGATGCAGACCGCTCTCTGTGATCTGTTAGAGGAACTCTGTGAAGCTCCAGTAATTCAGCAGTGTCACCCAGCTCTCCTCCCACTATAAATCACATTACCAAGGCCTAACGTTAAGAGACACAGCTACAGGCCATTGATTAGCCGCCACTGAATTCCCCTTTCAGAGAACCCTTTTAACATTTTGGATGATACTATATCTATTGGAACTCAAGACACCAATGGGACTGCAAAGGATACTGCAACCACGTACACCCACCGCCACTCTGCTTTTACTTGTAAATGCTAGGTCATTTATTGGTCTCCCATTGAGGTAACACCACGGCCCATCACCGTTGAAGAGTTTCTCTATTTCATGCTCACTCAGTTTTCATTAGGCCCTGGTACGTAGCGGAGCCCTATTGGAAACGCCAGGCGGAGCGGCGTCAGTCTTATCTTCACTGTTACACTGTTACACCGCTCACCGTTCTCTCCCATCACCTGCCATTACCGCAACAAAACTGT
>NW_028159021.1:12500-47500 GCF_964263955.1 Coregonus lavaretus | reverse complement strand
CTGTCAAGAAATAATAGCAACACACAAGGTGCCAAAAAAAATACAAAAAAAACCTGAACGGGAATAAAAACAATTTCTGTCAGTTGGTTGGTTGTAACACTCTTCATCTTTTCTAGTTTGTGCTAAATTTGTCACAAAAAGCACAATAAAAGTGCTTTGTTTTTTCCTGGTCTTTGAAGTCCCTCTACATCTCACTCAATTGAGTCTAATTACCATGGTTACGTTCTTTTAAGTGCAACCAGGAAGACACAGCGCCAGTGGATCAAGAAGAGGGCACTACAGTAGAAATAACAGGCCTCCACGTTTGCTTATTTTACGCTATAAATATTTAACAGCTGGCTGGCAGATCTGTGGCACAGTATACTGCAGGAAATGGTAATGGTGGCTTGATCAAACGGGCAGATCTTCTCTTTGTACCTATGTGGAGGGTGAGGAGGGGAGGGGGTCGTCGATGTGGAGGGGGTCTGAAGCGTAGAGTATAAAGTGACCTAGATTTCCAACCACCCAACCACCCACCCAACCACCCAACCAACCAACAGCCATTTCAGGCATCACAGATGATACACTGTATTTTAACCCTGCTATAAGGCCTACATAGAGCCTTCATAAGCCCTACATATGGCCTACATAGAACCTTCATAAGCCCTACATAAGGCTGTCATAGTAATGACATAACAAATGTTGTCAAAGATTTGGTCGTCCTCCAGCAGAGGAGATTTGACGCAAGCTGAAAGCATCACTTGAGCCGCCAAAAAGAACGAGAGAGAGAGAGAGAGTGAGAGGGATACAGAGGGAGAGACAGAGATACTTGTCTGTTTCAGAAGGGCCTTGTTTGAAAGCCAGCCCGGAGAAGCAGAATGCCGGCAGCATTCAGTGTTTGCCTGCCCTGCCCTGCTCTGTGATGTAGTTTGATCTGGCGTTAGCTACCACGGCTAAATATTACATGAGTCTCTTTAGTGCTCTGGTTCTCTGGGTGACTGGGTCGTGAAAGAGGGTGACTGGGTGGTGTAGGGTGGTAACCGGGTGGTGACAGGGTGATGTGGGTGACAGGGTGGTGTCTGGATGGTGACAGTGACAGGGTGGTGACTGGGTGGTGACAGGGTGGTGACTGGGTAGTGACAGGGTGGTGCCTGAGTGGTGACTGGGTGACTGGGTGGTGAAAGGGGATGACTGGGTGGTGTCCGGGTGGTCACAGGGTGATGAGGGTGACAGAGGTGATGGTGGTGACAGGGTAGTGCCTGGGTGGTGCTGGGTGGTGACAGGGTGCTGACAGGGTGGTGACAGTGACAGGCTGGTGACAGGGTGGTGTAGGGTGGTGAAAGGGGGTGACTGGGTGGTGAAAGGGGGTGACTGGGTGGTGAAAGGGGGTGACTGGGTGGTGAAAGGGGGTGACTGGGTGGTGTAGGGTGGTGTCCAGGTGGTGACAAGGGTGATGAGGGTGACTGGGTGTTGACAGGGTAATGATGGTGACTAAGTGGTGACAGGGTGGTGCCTGGGTGGTGTATGGGTGGTGACTGGGTGGTGACAGTGACAGGCTGGTGACAGGGTGGTGTCTGGGTGGCGACAGTGACAGGGTGGCGACAGTGACAGGGTGGTGTCTGGATGGTGACAGTGACAGGGTGGCGACTGGGTGGTGACAGGGTGGTGACAGGGTAGTGTCTGGATGGTGACAGTGACAGGGTGGTGACAGGGTGGTGACAGGGTAGTGTCTGGATGGTGACAGTGGCAGGGTGGTGACTGGGTGGTGACAGGGTGGTGACAGGGTAGTGTCTGGATAGTGACAGTGACAGGGTGGTGACTGGGTGGTGACAGGGTGGTGACTGGGTGGTGACAGGGTGGTGACAGGGTGGATGGGACAGTCCACCACACACAGAGAAGTGTTGTCCTTACACCTGTAGTGTTGTGATGAAGAGCCCCAGCATGCGTCCCAAATGACACCCTATTTCCTATATAGTGCACTACTTTTGACCAGTGTCCGTTTTGGGAGGGAGACCGGTTCTACAGAGAACTATCCATTATCAGCTCCTCTATTTAGGGATCCACATGTAGATAGTACCTGAGAGGTTGTTATGAACATCATCTGGATGACTGCTGGTGTTGTAGTCATACTGTCTGGCTCACAATAACCTGTTTCTAGTTTCCTACATCTGGATGACTGCTGGCGTTCTAGTCATACTGTCTGTCTCACAATAGCCTGTTTCTAGTTTCCTATTGTTCCTCAAAAAAAAGTATGTTCTTCCTGTTTCAACGGATACTTTGAAACAAGCTTTTATTTTGTGTTCAGCAGGAGTTTGTTTGGGAAAGCCCCCTGGCATAAAGTGTCTGAAAAGTGGTAAACGGGTTCTGTCTTTGTGACTTCTGTTTATTCGGACACTTTCAGCCTCCATATTGATCAAGGTTGAAACAAGAGCGTCTGTCTGTCTTTTAGGGAAATAGTTTTTTCTGCCTTTTTGTGCTCTTTGGGTAATGCAGCATGTGTTCCTAAAACCCCTGAAGGGTAATAACCTGAAACGGATTCATCTCTAAAGGAGTCAACTCTACCTCAGGTGGAAAAGTTGGATTTGGTTTGGAGTGTGGAGAAATTACACCAAACTTTCAGCGAAGCTAAATCTGAAAAGCAAATCTAATGCGTACAAGCTAACCAGCTATTGGTCACACAAGAGGATAAGCTCAGTTTAACTCAGATGTTTTCTTATTGTCTTGCTGCAGTGGTTTGGTGACCTGGTAACCCCAGTGTGGTGGGAGGATGTCTGGCTGAAGGAAGGCTTCGCTCACTTCTTTGAGTACGTTGGAACGGACTTCCTCTTTCCCAAATGGAACATGGTAAGATCTTTGTTTTGTTCTAAAGATACTGAAAGATACCTTGTAATTACACTATAACTAATTTAACCACCCAAAATGACTTTACTTCTGATCTTATCTGAGCGTTAGAACAGTTGCTAATGACTCTGTCAGTTGGTACATAGACAAGGAACAGTTCATTATAATGACTCTGTCAGTTGGTACATAGACAAGGAGCAGTTTATTATAATGACTCTGTCAGTTGGTACATAGACAAGGAGCAGTTTATTATAATGACTCTGTCAGTTGGTACATAGACAAGGAGCAGTTTATTATAATGACTCTGTCAGTTGGTACATAGACAAGGAGCAGTTTATTATAATGACTCTGTCAGTTGGTACATAGACAAGGAGCAGTTTATTATAATGACTCTGTCAGTTGGTACATAGACAAGGAACAGTTTATTATAATGACTCTGTCAGTTGGTACATAGACAAGGAACAGTTTATTATAATGACTCTATCAGTTGGTACATAGACAAGGAACAGTTCATTCTAATGACTCTGTCAGTTGGTACATAGACAAGGAACAGTTTATTATAATGACTCTGTCAGTTGGTACATAGACAAGGAACAGTTTATTATAATGACTCTGTCAGTTGGTACATAGACAAGGAGCAGTTTATTATAATGACTCTGTCAGTTGGTACATAGACAAGGAGCAGTTTATTATAATGACTCTGTCAGTTGGTACATAGACAAGGAGCAGTTTATTATAATGACTCTGTCAGTTGGTACATAGACAAGGAGCAGTTCATTCTAATGACTCTGTCAGTTGGTACATAGACAAGGAGCAGTTCATTCTAATGACTCTGTCAGTTGGTACATAGACAAGGAGCAGTTTATTATAATGACTCTGTCAGTTGGTACATAGACAAGGAACAGTTTATTATAATGACTCTGTCAGTTGGTACAAAGACAAGGAACAGTTTATTATAATGACTCTGTCAGTTGGTACAAAGACAAGGAACTGTTCATTCTAATGACTCTGTCAGTTGGTACATAGACAAGGAGCAGTTCATTCTAATGACTCTGTCAGTTGGTACATAGACAAGGAACAGTTTATTCTAATGACTCTGTCAGTTGGTACATAGACAAGGAGCAGTTTATTATAATGACTCTGTCAGTTGGTACATAGACAAGGAGCAGTTTATTATAATGACTCTGTCAGTTGGTACATAGACAAGGAATAGTTTATTATAATGACTCTGTCAGTTGGTACATAGACAAGGAGCAGTTTATTATAATGACTCTGTCAGTTGGTACATAGACAAGGAACAGTTTATTATAATGACTCTGTCAGTTGGTACTTAGACAAGGAACAGTTTATTATAATGACTCTGTCAGTTGGTACATAGACAAGGAGCAGTTTATTATAATGACTCTGTCAGTTGGTACATAGACAAGGAGCAGTTTATTATAATGACTCTGTCAGTTGGTACATAGACAAGGAACAGTTTATTATAATGACTCTGTCAGTTGGTACATAGACAAGGAGCAGTTTATTATAATGACTCTGTCAGTTGGTACATAGACAAGGAGCAGTTTATTATAATGACTCTGTCAGTTGGTACATAGACAAGGAGCAGTTTATTCTAATGACTCTGTCAGTTGGTACATAGACAAGGAGCAGTTTATTCTAATGACTCTGTCAGTTGGTACATAGACAAGGAGCAGTTTATTATAATGACTCTGTCAGTTGGTACATAGACAAGGAGCAGTTTATTATAATGACTCTGTCAGTTGGTACATAGACAAGGAGCAGTTTATTCTAATGACTCTGTCAGTTGGTACATAGACAAGGAGCAGTTTATTATAATGACTCTGTCAGTTGGTACATAGACAAGGAGCAGTTTATTATAATGACTCTGTCAGTTGGTACATAGACAAGGAGCAGTTTATTATAATGACTCTGTCAGTTGGTACATAGACAAGGAACAGTTTATTATAATGACTCTGTCAGTTGGTACATAGACAAGGAGCAGTTCATTCTAATGACTCTGTCAGTTGGTACATAGACAAGGAACAGTTTATTATAATGACTCTGTCAGTTGGTACATAGACAAGGAGCAGTTTATTATAATGACTCTGTCAGTTGGTACATAGACAAGGAGCAGTTCATTCTAATGACTCTGTCAGTTGGTACATAGACAAGGAACAGTTTATTATAATGACTCTGTCAGTTGGTACATAGACAAGGAGCAGTTCATTATAATGACTCTGTCAGTTGGTACATAGACAAGGAGCAGTTTATTCTAATGACTCTGTCAGTTGGTACATAGACAAGGAGCAGTTTATTATAATGACTCTGTCAGTTGGTACATAGACAAGGAGCAGTTCATTCTAATGACTCTGTCAGTTGGTACATAGACAAGGAGCAGTTTATTATAATGACTCTGTCAGTTGGTACATAGACAAGGAACAGTTTATTATAATGACTCTGTCAGTTGGTACATAGACAAGGAGCAGTTCATTCTAATGACTCTGTCAGTTGGTACATAGACAAGGAGCAGTTTATTATAATGACTCTGTCAGTTGGTACATAGACAAGGAGCAGTTTATTCTAATGACTCTGTCAGTTGGTACATAGACAAGGAGCAGTTTATTATAATGACTCTGTCAGTTGGTACATAGACAAGGAGCAGTTTATTATAATGACTCTGTCAGTTGGTACATAGACAAGGAGCAGTTTATTCTAATGACTCTGTCAGTTGGTACATAGACAAGGAGCAGTTTATTATAATGACTCTGTCAGTTGGTACATAGACAAGGAACAGTTTATTATAATGACTCTGTCAGTTGGTACATAGACAAGGAACAGTTTATTATAATGACTCTGTCAGTTGGTACATAGACAAGGAGCAGTTCATTATAATGACTCTGTCAGTTGTTACATAGACAAGGAACAGTTTATTATAATGACTCTGTCAGTTGGTATATAGACAAGGAGCAGTTCATTATAATGACTCTGTCAGTTGGTACATAGACAAGGAGCAGTTTATTATAATGACTCTGTCAGTTGGTACATAGACAAGGAGCAGTTTATTATAATGACTCTGTCAGTTGGTACATAGACAAGGAGCAGTTTATTATAATGACTCTGTCAGTTGGTACATAGACAAGGAGCAGTTTATTATAATGACTCTGTCAGTTGGTACATAGACAAGGAGCAGTTTATTATAATGACTCTGTCAGTTGGTACATAGACAAGGAACAGTTTATTATAATGACTCTGTCAGTTGGTACATAGACAAGGAGCAGTTCATTATAATGACTCTGTCAGTTGGTACATAGACAAGGAACAGTTTATTATAATGACTCTGTCAGTTGGTACATAGACAAGGAGCAGTTTATTATAATGACTCTGTCAGTTGGTACATAGACAAGGAGCAGTTTATTATAATGACTCTGTCAGTTGGTACATAGACAAGGAGCAGTTTATTATAATGACTCTGTCAGTTGGTACATAGACAAGGAGCAGTTTATTATAATGACTCTGTCAGTTGGTACATAGACAAGGAGCAGTTTATTATAATGACTCTGTCAGTTGGTACATAGACAAGGAGCAGTTTATTATAATGACTCTGTCAGTTGGTACATAGACAAGGAGCAGTTCATTCTAATGACTCTGTCAGTTGGTACATAGACAAGGAGCAGTTTATTATAATGACTCTGTCAGTTGGTACATAGACAAGGAGCAGTTTATTATAATGACTCTGTCAGTTGGTACATAGACAAGGAGCAGTTTATTCTCTATTTACCAAACAATATACAATACTGTTATGTAACTGATTAGTCTGTCCATACTGTTTACATCTAGCATGATAAACCACTAACTTCCTGCTTTAACCGTTCCATCTGAAACCCTTCAATTTAAATTAGACCCGTTTTCATTCCTTGTTCAACATCGTTTAGGGGCCGATGCGTTCATGCATCTCTCACTTCCATTAAAATAATCTCTCATAAAGAGTTTGGTGTGTGGAACAAAATGTTGTTTGGTAAATGTCATTTTCAGTTCCCTCCAAGTTTCCAGACAGAGGTGTATTTATGCTGATGTGGAAAACAAAGTTAGTTTTTTATGCATTTCCAGTTTCCAAGGTGTTAAAAACTAAGTGACAGGCCATAAATGTTGCATTGCGGTAGTAATTTACACTGATCTAAACAGTGACAGGCCATAAATGTTGCATTGCGGTAGTAATTTACACTGATCTAAACAGTGACAGGCCATAAATGTTGCATTGCGGTAGTAATTTACACTGATCTAAACAGTGACAGGCCATAAATGTTGCATTGCAGTAGTAATTTACACTGATCTAAACAGTGAGCGCCAAGTCTAGGTCCAAAAGGCTTCTCAACAGCTTCTACCCCCAAGCCATAAGACTCCTTAACAGCTTCTACCCCCAAGCCATAAGACTCCTTAACAGCTTCTACCCCCAAGGCATAAGGCTCCTTAACAGCTTCTACCCCCAAGCCATAAGACTCCTTAACAGCTTCTACCCCCAAGGCATAAGGCTCCTGAACAGCTTCTACCCCCAAGCCATAAGACTCCTTAACAGCTTCTACCCCCAAGCCATAAGACTCCTTAACAGCTTCTACCCCCAAGCCATAAGGCTTCTTAACAGCTTCTACCCCCAAGCCATAAGGCTCCTGAACAGCTTCTACCCCCAAGCCATAAGACTCCTTAACAGCTTATACCCCCAAGCCATAAGACTCCTTAACAGCTTCTACCCCCAAGCCATAAGACTCCTTAACAGCTTCTACCCCCAAGCCATAAGACTCCTGAACAGCTTCTACCCCCAAGCCATAAGACTCCTGAACAGCTTCTACCCCCAAGCCATAAGACTCCTGAACAGCTTCTACCCCCAAGCCATAAGACTCCTGAACAGCTGATCATGGCTACCGGGACTATTTGCAGGGGGACACGTCTTGCACTGCAGGATTTGAGTCCCTGGCGGCGTAGTGTGTTACTGATGGTAAGCTTTGTTACTTTGGTCCCAGCTCTCTGCAGGTCATTCACTAGGTCCCCCCGTGTGGTTCTGGGATTTTTGCTCACCGTTCTTGTGATCATTTTGACCCCACGGTGTGAGATCTTGCGTGGAGCCCCAGATCGAGGGAGATTATCAGTGGTCTTGTATGTCTTCCATTTCCTAATAATTGCTCCCACAGTTGATTTATTCAAACCAAGCTGCTTACCTATTGCAGATTCAGTCTTCCCAGCCTGGTGCAGGTCTACAATTTTGTGTCTGGTGTCCTTTGACAGCTCTTTGGTCTTGGCCATAGTGGAGTTTGGAGTGTGACTGTTTGAGGTTGTGGACAGGTGTCTTTTATACTGATAACAAGTTCAAACAGGTGCCATTAATACAGGTAACGAGTGGAGGACAGAGGAGCCTCTTAAAGAAGAAGTTACAGGTCTGTGAGAGCCAGAAATCTTGCTTGTTTGTAGGTGACCAAATACTTATTTTCCACCATAATTTGCAAATAAATTCATTAAAATCCTACAATGTGATTTTCAGGAAAAAAAATTCTCAATTTGTCTGTCATAGTTGACGTGTACCTATGATGAAAATTACAGGCCTCTTTCATCGTTTTAAGTGGGAGAACTTGCACAATTCGTGGCTGACTAAATACTTTTTTTCCCCACTGTACATATTACCTCAATTACCTCGACTACCCAGTGCCTCTGCACATTGACTCTGTACTGGTACCCCCTGTATATAATATGTATATAGCCTCCCTACTGTTATTACATCGACTAACACATTGACTCTGTACCGGTACCCCCCTATATATAATATGTATATAGCCTCCCTACTGTTATTACCTCCACTAACACATTGACTCTGTACCGGTACCCCCTGTATATAGCCTCCCTACTGTTATTACCTCCACTAACACATTGACTCTGTACCGGTACCCCCTGTATATAGCCTCCCTACTGTTATTACCTCCACTAACACATTGACTCTGTACCGGTACCCCCTGTATATAGCCTCCCTACTGTTATTACCTCCACTAACACATTGACTCTGTACCGGTACCCCCCTGTATATAGCCTCCCTACTGTTATTACCTCCACTAACACATTGACTCTGTACCGGTACCCCCTGTATATAGCCTCCCTACTGTTATTACATCGACTAACACATTGACTCTGTACCGGTACCCCCTGTATATAGCCTCCCTACTGTTATTACATCGACTAACACATTGACTCTGTACCGGTACCCCCTGTATATAGCCTCCCTACTGTTATTACATCGACTAACACATTGACTCTGTACCGGTACCCCCTGTATATAGCCTCCCTACTGTTATTACCTCCACTAACACATTGACTCTGTACCGGTACCCCCTGTATATAGCCTCCCTACTGTTATTACATCGACTAACACATTGACTCTGTACCGGTACTGTCACGGTTTCGGCCGAGGCTGCTCCTCCTCCTTGCTCGGGCAGGCTTCGGCGTTCGTCGTCCCCGGAGTACTAGCTGCCACCGTTGAATGTTATCGATGTTTGTTTGGTTTTGTCTTCCTTGTTCACCTGTTTCCATTTAGTGTTCATTATGTCCCCTATAAGTTTCTCGTTTTGTTTGTAGTTAGTTGTGTGTAATTGTACGCCTGTCTGTTGGGGTTTGTTGGATTTTGCATTCTCGTATTCAAGAGTAGTTACGCACTGTTTGCGCATCTCTTGTATTTAGTGTTTTACGCACGGTCTGCGTATCACTCGCCTCCGTCGTTTGAGGCTCTTTATTTTGTATTTGTCCTTTTCCTGACTAGTAAAGTCTGTTTGGATTAAGCTTCTGTGTCCTGCGCCTGACTCCACCACCACATCGACATCAGTACCACTGACAGGAACCCCCTGTATATAGCCTCACTTCTGTTATGTTGCATTGTGGTAGTAATTTACACTGATCTAAACAGTTACAGGCCATAAATGTTGCATTGTGGTAGTAATTTACACTGATCTAAACAGTGACAGGCCATAAATGTCGCATTGCGGTAGTAATTTACACTGATCTAAACAGTGACAGGCCATAAATGTCGCATTGCAGTAGTCATTTACACTGATCTAAACAGTGACAGGCCATAAATGTCGCATTGTGGTAGTAATTTACTCTGATTTCATCTTAGTAGCGACGGCAGCATTTTAATTGAAAGTCGTACCGTTCCCTGTGGGGGACTCATTGAAGACCCATATCTCACTGCATGGTTACTAGGCCACTTGACATGCAGTGCAACGCACTGGACTGGACTGTACCATCACACAGTACCAATATCGCACTGGACTGGACTGTACCATCACACAGTACCAATATCGCACTGGACTGGACTGTACCATCACAGAGTACCAATATCACACTACTGGACTGGACTGTACCATCACAGAGTACCAATATCGCACTGGACTGGACTGTACCATCACACAGTACCAATATCACACTGGACTGGACTGGACTGTACCATCTCACAGTACCAATATCACACTGGACTGGACTGATACGTACATAACTCATATTCAGCCCATACCCCAGCTAGCTAGCTGACTGATGTTGATACGTACATAACCCATATTCAGCCCATACCCCAGCTAGCTAGCTGACTGATGTTGATATATACATAACTCATATTCAGCCCATACCCCAGCTAGATAGCTGACTGATGTTGATACGTACATAACCCATATTCAGCCCAAACCCCAGCTAGCTAGCTGACTGATATGTGATCTTCACTTCTTGCTGTAATGTAATGCGTATGTTGAGATATTCTACTAAAGCACCATTCACAGGAAAGGCCTAAGAGACCCAATTAATACAAACATGAATATGAACAATTATGCAAATCATACTTTACTCTCCTATAAGCTCTCCGCTGAGCTGTGTCTGTGATTCAATTAGAGATACGTTGTTATGTCTGACAGGTTAATGAAATATAACCCACGTTATGTCTGACAGGTTAATGAAATATAACCCACGTTTGTTCAGCTACAGGTGCGTTGTTATGACAAAGAATTGTGTTGAACATAAATGGAGTTTACAGTGTATAGAAAACAAATAATTGAATGCATTCAGTGGAAATATTATTCATGTGATATTGAATTTGCGACAGTATATTATTAATGAAAATGAACTACCATTGTGATATTTCTTTCATCATGGAATTATGATCACTCTTACCATAGAGATCCTATAAATTATGTGTAATTCTATAGCTGTCTGTGAACCCACTGCTTAACTAAGACATTGCTAAGGCAACCACATCGTTTGGAATATTAAGAGTATCTATGGAAGACACCCCTGTCTATTAATAGCTTAAGGTATCGTCCTACATGGCACCCTCTTCCCCTATATACACCGAGTATACTTATGCAATAAGGCCCGAGGGGGGTGTGGTAAATGGCCAATATAACACGGCTAAGGGCTGTTCTTATGCACAACGCAACGCCTGGACACAGCCCTTAGCCGTGGTATATTGGCCATATATCACAAACCCCACAAGATGCCTTATTGCTATTATAAACTGTTTACAAATGTAATTAGAGCAGTACAAATAAATGTTTTGTCATAGGGTTTTGGTATACGTGATCATTTCCATGCATCATCAATATACCAAACAGCCCAGTGAAACAGTGGCCCATACTTCAAAACTCTCTTTGTTCTAGAACACAACAATCATCACTTCAGTTATTCTCGTCAGTTTCAAGTCTTTGTCCCTTTTGTTGATGTGATGAATTTGATTCAGATACACACAGGGAGACACAGACGAGGCTTCTCTGAGTGTCTCTAGATGCAACAGCTCTGTATGGAAAATAAACACTCATATCAGTTTCTATTCACATTAGATAAGACCGTCATTAGCATGACAAAACGGAACACAATAATATCCCAGTGTTCCAACCATAGATCAGAATGATTCTAGTTCTATAGTTCTAACACCATTGGAAGCCTTTCTCTGACTCTGTGACTGTGCAGGCAGTGTATCGTGATACTGGCTTCCGTATTTAGATGAGTTAAGGTGCAAATTGGCTGATGTCTGACCTCTCTTTTTTTGGAAGGAGGCGTACGATGCCGCCCTCATGCTCTTAAGGAAAGAAAGACAGTGTGACTCATCCATTGGGAAAGTGTCTAAATGAAGAGAACAACATCCTCCTGTCTCTCTCTCTCTCTCTCTCTCTGCTTTGTTAACATGCAGTCCTGTTACACAGAGATAAACAAAGAGGGTGAAAAAGAGAGTTCAGGTATTAATATTCACACATTCATTTTTCTGAAGTTCTCAGAAGTGGACAGTTTTCAGCAAACCCTTTACCCTTCCTGATCAGACATACAAGTCAAAAGTTTGGACACACCATACTCATTCCAGGAATGTTCTTTATTTTTACTATTTTCTACATTGTAGAATAATAGTGAAGACATCGAAACTATGAAATAACACATATGGAATCATGTAGTAACCAAAAAAGTGTTAAACAAATCAAAATATATATTTTATATTTGAGATTCTTCAAAGTAGCCATCCTTTGCCTTGATGACAGCTTTGCACACTCTTGGCATTCTCTCAACCAGCTTCATGAGGTAGTCACCTGGAATGCATTTTAATTAACAGGTGTGCCTTGTTAAAAGTTAATTTGTGGGGGGGGGGGGGGGGGGGGGTATACAGAAGATAGCCCTAAAAGACCAAGTCCATATTATGGAAATTAGCAAAGAGAAATGACAGTCCGTCATTACTTTAATACATGAAGGTCAGTCAATACGGAACATTTCAATAACTTTTACATTTTCTTCAAGTGCAGTCGTAAAAACCATCAAGCACTATGATGAAACTGGCTCTCATGAGGACCGCCACAGGAAAGGAAGAGCCAGAGTTACCTCTTCTGCAGAGTATAAGTTCATTAGAGTTGACTGCACCTCAGATTGTAGCCCAAATAAATACTTCACAGAGTTCAAGTAACAGACAAAATCAACATCAACAACAACTGTTCAGAGGAGACCGCGTGAATCAGGCCTTCATGGCCGAATTGCTGCAAGGAAACCACTACTAAAGGACACTAATAATAAGAAGAGACTTGCTTGGGCCAAGAATCACAAGCAATGGACATTAGACCGGTGGAAATTGGACCTTTAGTCTGGAGTCCAAATTTGAGATTTTTGGTTCCAACCGCCGTGTCTTTGTGAGATGCAGAGTAGGTGAACGGATGATCTCCGCATGTGTGGTTCCCACCGTGAAGCATGGAGGAGGTGTGATGGTGTGGGGGTGCTTTGCTGGTGACACTGTATGTGATTTATTTAGAATTCAAGGCACACTTAACCGGCATGGCTACCACAGCATTCTGCAGCGATATGCCATCCCATCTGGTTTGCGCTTATTGGGACTATCATTTGTTTTTCAACAAGACAATGACACAAAACACACCTCCAGGCTGTGTAAGGGCTATTTGACCAAGAAGGAGAGTGATGGAGTGCTGCATCATATGATCTGGCCTCCACAATCACCCGGCCTCAACCCAATTGAGATGGTTTGGGATGAGTTGGACCACAGAGTGAAGGAAAAGCAGCAAACAAGTGCTCAGCATATGTGGGAACTAATAATAATATAATAATAATAATAATAATATGCCATTTAGCAGATGCTTTTATCCAAAGCGACTTACAGTCATGCGTGCATACATTTTTGTGTATGGGTGGTCCCGGGGATCGAACCCACTACCTTGGCGTTACAAGCGCCGTGCTCTACCAGCTGAGCTACAGAGGACCACAAGACTGTTGGAAAAGCATTCATGAAGCTGGTTGAGAGAATGCCAAGAGTGTGCAAAGCTGTCATCAAGGCAAAGGGTGGCTACTTTGAATAATATATATATTTTGGTTACTACATGATTCCATATGTGTTATTTCATAGTTTTGATGTCTTCACTATTATTCTACAATGTAGAAAATCCAAACTTTTGACTGGTACTGTAGCTCAAAACTAAGTCAGACAGACAAACACAGGGTATCAGCCAAGCGCAGAGCAGTGTAGCCCTTTACACTCGTACCCGTATGCAGGTTTAAAATGGCAGATACCAGACAGTGAAACGCAGTGGGGTATATAGTAACATGACGTCAGAGCTCAGGTTCTCGGCTTCACAGCTCTGACTGACAGCCATTCGGAACTGGAGCACCACGCGCCACAAGACGTTGTGCAATCCCTAACGCTGTAAGATCGTATTTTATAACTTAGCTAGTGATGTTGGCAACAGAACAAGCTTTCAAATGATGCCCACCTGACCCAGATTGCGATTTTATAATGGACTGTTTTTTGGATTGCGTAAACAACAGCAGTAATTGTGTGACGGCGGGGATGCAGGGTTGTGTTCCAAACAAAACAACTACCAGTGTGCTTGCTCTAGTTCCTCAACAGCACAGCAAGGAGAGCTAAAACAAGCACCTTATAGTTGAAGACTCTTCTTTGGGTCATAAAAGTGCATTGAAATTACTTAGGAACTGTGCACACTTTGGAGAGGTGAGTGGCCACTGGGAGACAGCAGTTAGTCCTCTCACTCAAACCCTTGTCATTATTTTTTTTTGTCTTATGTTGCACCCTACCCCACATTTTCCAGGAATTGTCCTATCACGTTACTGAATGTATCCAGAGTATTTTCTGATTTCATTATCAACAAATGCTTCATAAAATCAACAGTGTAATGTTTGGATTCAGTCTCGCGTCAGGTGAACCGTTGTGTCCTCACCTTTAGTCTAATCATTTTACAATTTTCTCCAAACTGTTCCCTTTTCAATTGCTACCATGGTTATGCATATGCTGTTCATATTTCCTCTGTGAGAAACATCTCAATGTAGCCCTATCCATATAGGCCAATTCCCACGAGTGTAAATTGTTAAAAAGGTAATATTGAGGAGTAATGCAACTGGCAGGCTCTGATTGGTGGAGCTGATAAGGAGATATCACTGGGACTCTGAGTTTAGAAGTCTGCCGTTCTGATGACATTGGAGGAGGGATAGTCTTGGAGGGGGATGGACGGAGGGAGGGAGGGAGGGAGGGAGGGAGGGAAGGAGGGAGGGAGGGAGGGAGGGAGGAGGACAGGAGAGGGTGATAGTGGAGGGATGGAGGGAGGATTGGAGGAGGACAGGAGAGGGTGATAGTGGGGGGATGGAGGGAGGATTGGAGGAGGACAGGAGAGGGTGATAGTGGGGGGATGGAGGGAGGGAGGAGGACAGGAGAGGGTGATAGTGGAGGGATGGAGGGAGGATTGGAGGAGGACAGGAGAGGGTGATAGTGGAGGGATGGAGGGAGGATTGGAGGAGGACAGGAGAGGGTGATAGTGGAGGGATGGAGGGAGGGAGGAGGACAGGAGAGGGTGATAGTGGGGGGATGGAGGGAGGATTGGAGGAGGACAGGAGAGGGTGATAGTGGAGGGATGGAGGGAGGATTGGAGGAGGACAGGAGAGGGTGATAGTGGAGGGATGGAGGGAGGATTGGAGGAGGACAGGAGAGGGTGATAGTGGGGGGATGGAGGGAGGATTGGAGGAGGACAGGAGAGGGTGATAGTGGGGGGATGGAGGGAGGATTGGAGGAGGACAGGAGAGGGTGATAGTGGAGGGATGGAGGGAGGATTGGAGGAGGACAGGAGAGGGTGATAGTGGAGGGATGGAGGGAGGATTGGAGGAGGACAGGAGAGGGTGATTTTATTTAGTTATTTTAACCCTTATTTTACCAGGTAAGTTGACTGAGAACACGTTCTTATTTACAGCAACGTCCTGGGGAATAGTTACAGGGGAGAGGAGGGGGATGAATGAGCCAATTGGAAGCTGGGGATGATTAGGTGGCCATGATGGTATGAGGGCCAGATTGGGAATTTAGCCAGGACACCGGGGTTAACACCCCTAGTCTTACGATAAGTGCCATGGGATCTTTAGAGTGTCAGGTGACCCGTTTAACATCCCATCCAAAAGACAATGTCCCCAATCACCTCCACTATCACCCTCGCTCCGTTTCTCTCTCTGTTTCTCTCTCTCTGTTTCTCTCTCTCGCTCTCTCTCTCTCTCTGTTTCTCCCTCTCTCTCTCTGTTTCTCTCTCTGTCTCTCTCTCTCTCTCTCTCTCTCTCTCTCTCTCTCTCTCTCTCTCTCTCTCTCGCTCTCTCTCTCTCTCTCTCTCTCTCTCTCTCTCTCTCTCTCTCTCTCTCTCTCTCTCTCTCTCTCTCTCTCTCTCTCTCTCTCTCTCTCTCTCTCTCTCTCTCTCTCTCTCTGTCTCTCTCTCTGTCTCTCTCTCTGTTTCTCTCTCTGCTAGACCGCCTGCTGAGGAATGCCACATAAGAAGGAAGGAACTGGCTGTGTCTCAAATGACACCCTGTTCCTTTTTACTTTTGACAGATCTGATCTTCCTGAGGTGTAAGACCTGTGCAGTCGGAGGTGCAGGCAGCTGCTGTGTGTGTGTGTATGTGTGTGTGTGTGTGTGTGTGTGTGTGTGTGTGTGTGTGTGTGTGTGTGTGTGTGTGTGTGTGTGTGTGTGTGCCAAACACTTCCAGGCACAGACCCGACCGCCCAGCGACCCAGTGCTGAGGTAGCAGTCTTAATACAGTGGCAGGGCAGAGAGAGAGAATAACCCAAATGAAATATGATCAGGACTAAAGCTCATGTTGAGAACACATATGGGCCAGATGGAGAGTTCTGTTAACTCATTTCATAGAGCAGTTATGTGACATTCGTGACATCCGCACTTCCTTAGCTGGTCAACACTGTCCCTCTCTATCTTGTTCTCTCTTGTTCTCTCTCTCTCTCTCTCTCTCTCTCTATCTCTCTCTCTCGCTCTCTCTCTCTCTCTCTCTCTCTCTCCTTCCTCTCTCTCTTGCTCTCTCTCTCTCTATATATATATATATATATCTCTCTCTCTCCCTCTCTCTCTCTCTCTCTCTCTCTCTCTCTCTCTCTCTCTCTCTCTCTCTCTCTCTCTCTCTCTCTCTCTCTCTCTCTCTTGCTCTCTCTCTCTCTCTATATAGATATATATCTCTCTCCCTCCCTCTCTCTCCCTCTCTTTCTCTCTCATTCCTTCCTTCCTTCCCTCCCTCCCTCCTCCCTCCCTCCTCCATGTCTTTCTCTGTGACAGATGATATAATGTCAGTGCTTTATTCTTTGTGTACAGCCAGATAGAGTTGACTGAGCTAGAGGGTCCAGACCATATCGAGACGCTGCACTCTGCACTCCAGACGCTGCTAGTAGCATGTAGATTTGTAAATCGAGGGTGTCCTTCTATTGACACGCTTGTTGAATTATCCAATAGAACGACAATAATTAATGAGGCAGTCTAGACAGTACAGGTGAGTGCAGGTAGGCCTAGACAGAGCCACTGTTTTGGTGGTTCCACCCCTTTTTGTTAATTATTTCATATATGCAAATATACCCTGTGTATTTATGCAAATGAGGCAAATATAATTGTCTTTATTTTAACACAAAATATTTTTACTAAATACCTGATAGAATAAGAAAATGTATATATGAGTGCATTTTCAGAAAAAATAAAAAAGTGACATTTCACAATAAATGGAATACCTGAATTCCCACCACAATACCTGAACTCAACTAATAAATTAATTATTTGTCCGTTCCAGTAAAATGTTTTATGTGCTGTAATTCAGTCAATATCTGATGGATTATACAAATTATAAACGTTTGTAGTATCTTCATCCATTGTCCAACTGTTGCATTTATTAGAGTGGTTTTTAAAACCCCTTTAACAGTTTCGATGACTGTTTCTCCTGCTAGCCATAACATCACACTGTTTATCCTGCTATCCATAACATCACACTGTTTATCCTGCTAGCCATAACATCACACTGTTTATCCTGCTATCCATAACATCACACTGTTTTTCCTGCTAGCCATAACATCACACTGTTTATCCTGCTAGCCATAACATCACACTGTTTATCCTGCTATCCATAACATCACACTGTTTTTCCTGCTAGCCATAACATCACACTGTTTTTCCTGCTATCCATAACATCACACTGTTTCTACTGCTAGCCATAACATCACACTGTTTCTCCTGCTATCCGTAACATCACACTGTTTTTCCTGCTAGCCATAACATCACACTGTTTTTCCTGCTAGCCATAACATCACACTGTTTCTCCTGCTAGCCATAACATCACACTGTTTTTCCTGCTAGCCATAACATCACACTGTTTCTCCTGCTAGCCATAACATCACACTGTTTCTCCTGCTAGCCATAACATCACACTGTTTTCCTGCTATCCATAACATCACACTGTTTTTCCTGCTATCCATAACATCACACTGTTTATCCTGCTAGCCATAACATCACACTGTTTTTCCTGCTATCCATAACATCACACTGTTTTTCCTGCTAGCCATAACATCACACTGTTTTTCCTGCTATCCATAACATCACACTGTTTTTCCTGCTAGCCATAACATCACACTGTTTTTCCTGCTAGCCATAACATCACACTGTTTTTCCTGCTAGCCATAACATCACACTGTTTCTCCTGCTAGCCATAACATTACACTGTTTATCCTGCTATCCATAACATCACACTGTTTTTCCTGCTAGCCATAACATCACACTGTTTATCCTGCTAGCCATAACATCACACTGTTTATCCTGCTATCCATAACATCACACTGTTTATCCTGCTATCCATAACATCACACTGTTTTTCCTGCTAGCCATAACATCACACTGTTTCTCCTGCTAGCCATAACATCACACTGTTTATCCTGCTATCCATAACATCACACTGTTTTTCCTGCTAGCCATAACATCACACTGTTTATCCTGCTAGCCATAACATCACACTGTTTATCCTGCTATCCATAACATCACACTGTTTATCCTGCTATCCATAACATCACACTGTTTCTCCTGCTAGCCATAACATCACACTGTTTATCCTGCTATCCATAACATCACACTGTTTTTCCTGCTATCCATAACATCACACTGTTTTTCCTGCTATCCATAACATCACACTGTTTATCCTGCTATCCATAACATCACACTGTTTCTCCTGCTATCCATAACATCACACTGTTTTTCCTGCTAGCCATAACATCACACTGTTTATCCTGCTAGCCATAACATCACACTGTTTATCCTGCTATCCATAACATCACACTGTTTTTCCTGCTAGCCATAACATCACACTGTTTTTCCTGCTATCCATAACATCACACTGTTTCTACTGCTAGCCATAACATCACACTGTTTCTCCTGCTATCCGTAACATCACACTGTTTTTCCTGCTAGCCATAACATCACACTGTTTTTCCTGCTAGCCATAACATCACACTGTTTCTCCTGCTAGCCATAACATCACACTGTTTTTCCTGCTAGCCATAACATCACACTGTTTCTCCTGCTAGCCATAACATCACACTGTTTCTCCTGCTAGCCATAACATCACACTGTTTTCCTGCTATCCATAACATCACACTGTTTTTCCTGCTATCCATAACATCACACTGTTTATCCTGCTAGCCATAACATCACACTGTTTTTCCTGCTATCCATAACATCACACTGTTTTTCCTGCTAGCCATAACATCACACTGTTTTTCCTGCTATCCATAACATCACACTGTTTTTCCTGCTAGCCATAACATCACACTGTTTTTCCTGCTAGCCATAACATCACACTGTTTTTCCTGCTAGCCATAACATCACACTGTTTCTCCTGCTAGCCATAACATTACACTGTTTATCCTGCTATCCATAACATCACACTGTTTTTCCTGCTAGCCATAACATCACACTGTTTATCCTGCTAGCCATAACATCACACTGTTTATCCTGCTATCCATAACATCACACTGTTTATCCTGCTATCCATAACATCACACTGTTTTTCCTGCTAGCCATAACATCACACTGTTTCTCCTGCTAGCCATAACATCACACTGTTTATCCTGCTATCCATAACATCACACTGTTTTTCCTGCTAGCCATAACATCACACTGTTTATCCTGCTAGCCATAACATCACACTGTTTATCCTGCTATCCATAACATCACACTGTTTATCCTGCTATCCATAACATCACACTGTTTCTCCTGCTAGCCATAACATCACACTGTTTATCCTGCTATCCATAACATCACACTGTTTTTCCTGCTATCCATAACATCACACTGTTTTTCCTGCTATCCATAACATCACACTGTTTATCCTGCTATCCATAACATCACACTGTTTCTCCTGCTAGCCATAACATCACACTGTTTTTCCTGCTATCCATAACATCACACTGTTTATCCTGCTAGCCATAACATCACACTGTTTCTCCTGCTAGCCAAAACATCACACTGTTTTTCCTGCTAGCCATAACATCACACTGTTTATCCTGCTAGCCATAACATCACACTGTTTCTCCTGCTAGCCATAACATCACACTGTTTTTCCTGCTAGCCATAACATCACACTGTTTCTACTGCTAGCCATAACATCACACTGTTTATCCTGCTAGCCATAACATCACACTGTTTTTCCTGCTAGCCATAACATCACACTGTTTTCCTGCTATCCATAACATCACACTGTTTTTCCTGCTAGCCATAACATCACACTGTTTTTCCTGCTAGCCATAACATCACACTGTTTTCCTGCTATCCATAACATCACACTGTTTTTCCTGCTATCCATAACATCACACTGTTTTTCCTGCTAGCCATAACATCACACTGTTTATCCTGCTATCCATAACATCACACTGTTTTTCCTGCTATCCATAACATCACACTGTTTATCCTGCTAGCCATAACATCACACTGTTTATCCTGCTATCCATAACATCACACTGTTTATCCTGCTATCCATAACATCACACTGTTTCTCCTGCTAGCCATAACATCACACTGTTTATCCTGCTATCCATAACATCACACTGTTTTTCCTGCTATCCATAACATCACACTGTTTTTCCTGCTATCCATAACATCACACTGTTTATCCTGCTATCCATAACATCACACTGTTTCTCCTGCTAGCCATAACATCACACTGTTTTTCCTGCTATCCATAACATCACACTGTTTATCCTGCTAGCCATAACATCACACTGTTTCTCCTGCTAGCCATAACATCACACTGTTTTTCCTGCTAGCCATAACATCACACTGTTTATCCTGCTAGCCATAACATCACACTGTTTCTCCTGCTAGCCATAACATCACACTGTTTTTCCTGCTAGCCATAACATCACACTGTTTCTACTGCTATCCATAACATCACACTGTTTTTCCTGCTAGCCATAACATCACACTGTTTTTCCTGCTAGCCATAACATCACACTGTTTATCCTGCTATCCATAACATCACACTGTTTATCCTGCTAGCCATAACATCACACTGTTTATCCTGCTAGCCATAACATCACACTGTTTATCCTGCTAGCCATAACATCACACTGTTTTTCCTGCTATCCATAACATCACACTGTTTTTCCTGCTAGCCATAATATCACATTCAAATTTTTTCCCGACAGGAATATAGACAGAATTTAAACTCTAAACGTATTCTCAAACGTAAAATAACTGCCGTTTGGACATAGTGATTGATTGTAAAAAAATTAGGCAATATAATTGTTTACTCACGTGAGGCAACAGACATTGTTATTGACTGCATCCCAAATGACACCCTATTCCCTATATAGTGCACTACTTTTGACCAGGGATGCAAACATTATTATTATCTGGTTACAGCATCCCTTCTATATTGTAATCAAAAGAATATGGAATACTTAATGTCTTTGAAAGACTACAAAACAAAACCACTGAACGCTACCCCTGGTATTATCAAAGGGTAATTATATATTACCTAGTGTTCTGAACATTTCTATTAGAGGTAATTTCACCCTAAATTTGCTTTGTGTTGCTTTGAATAATGATCAACTCCTGAATCAGAATCAACTTGTTTGTTTTTTCCATTGAGAGAGATGTTTTGTTTTGTTATTGTTTCATCAAGACGTTTAGAGATGGCACGCAGCAAGGATATTCTGGCCAACATTTACTTCAGTAGATATATTTCTACAGCATCTGTCTCCTCATCCATAGAGAAATATCTAGTTTTGCACAATTAGCATAATTCAGTATTGCATTATAAAGGTTTAATTACTTTTTTAAGAATCAATACACGATCTGTGATGTCTTATTTCCGCCGACTTCTCTCTTCCAGAACAAAAGTTAAAGTTTAATTTTCATGTCTGAGTTGGGTTCACACAAACTGCTTCCATCATCTGACTTGTAAGACATATCATCGTGATCTAACTCACAAACCCCCAGAAAGTGGAACATTTCATTATAAGGTTTTTCTTTTCCGCTAAAAGAAAATAGGAAAGAAACAAGAATAGTCATCGAGGGAGAACAGGAGACTTTGCTGTTCCTATTGCACGCTATTGTTACAGTAGTACAAGATTGAAAGATTGAACCCATTCGGTATTAGGAGAACAGCCGTGCTGCGGTGTAGCGTCATTGATGCTGTGGAGACTAGGAAGAGACCAGAGCTCTAGAAGGATGTTTTACAAACCACCTGTTGAAATAATAACCACTATGTTGTCTGTTGCAAACATCAAGTTTAACTGGATAGTTATAAGGAGAAACCAGTTATAGTTATAAAGAACTCCATTTAGAGGAATATAATGTTATACAATAAGAACTCCATTAAGAGGAATATAATGGTATACAATAAGAACTCCATTAAGAGGAATATAATGTTATACAATAAGAACTCCATTTAGAGGAATATAATGTTATACAATAAGAACTCCATTTAGAGGAATATAATGGTATACAATAAGAACTCCATTTAGAGGAATATAATGGTATACAATAAGAACTCCATTTAGAGGAATATAATGGTATACAATAAGAACTCCATTAAGAGGAATATAATGGTATACAATAAGAACTCCATTAAGAGGAATATAATGTTATACAATAAGAACTCCATTTAGAGGAATATAATGTTATACAATAAGAACTCCATTTAGAGGAATATAATGGTATACAATAAGAACTCCATTTAGAGGAATATAATGTTATACAATAAGAACTCCATTAAGAGGAATATAATGGTATACAATAAGAACTCCATTTAGAGGAATATAATGTTATACAATAAGAACTCCATTAAGAGGAATATAATGGTATACAATAAGAACTCCATTAAGAGGAATATAATGGTATACAATAAGAACTCTATTAAGAGGAATATAATGTTATACAATAAGAACTCCATTAAGAGGAATTTAATGTTATGAAGAGGTGTGAAGTATGGATTACTTCAGTGTGGGATTATTTCGATTACCAAGACGTTTTTTTCTTGTAAATGTTTGGGGTGTTAGTGCATTTCGATGAGCTCTCATCACATTAGAATAATAATTATCTTGGATTAATGGATTATATTCCTCAGACTCGTTGAAAGGAATTATCCCCCATCGTCCTCAGTAGGATGAGTTCGATCATTATTACGTACACAGGAAAATACAGTTACCTGGAACCCCCTGAGTTTACCCAAACATTACCTAAATACATACATTTACCTAAGTTTTATAACGTTGTCTCTTTCTAACCTTTATTCAACCAAGTAGTTCCATTAAGGTCAGAAGACGTCTTTATTCAACCATGTAGGCCCATTGAGATCAGAAGACCTCTTTATTTATCCATGTAGTCCCATTGAGGTCAGAAGACCTCTTTCCCAAGTGAGACCTGTGTCTTAAAACTTCCCTGTAGTAGTTGTGTATCATCGACCTCTCTGACCTTTGACCTGTGACCCTGTGACCCCCCCCCAGGAGAAGCAGCGTTTCCTGACTGATGTTCTGCATGAGGTGATGCTGCTGGACGGTCTGGCCAGCTCCCATCCTATCTCTCAGGAGGTGGACGACGCCACTGACATAGACAGAGTGTTCGACTGGATCGCGTACAAGAAGGTAGGCTATTGGCATGACATACACAAAGACACACAGCTATATATATAGAAGGTGGGCTATTGGCATGACATACACAAAGACACACAGCTATATTTACATTTACATTTTAGTCATTTAGCAGACGCTCTTATCCAGAGCGACTTACAGTTAGTGAATACATATTTTTTTATACTGGCCCCCCGTGGGAATCGAACCCACAACCCTATATATAGAAGGTAGGCTATTGGGATGACATACACAAAGACACACAGCTATATATAGAAGGTAGGCTATTGGGATGACACACACAAAGACACACAGCTATATATAGAAGGTGGGCTATTGGGATGACACACACAAAGACACACAGCTATATATATAGAAGCACGCAGCCATGCACGGACACACACATACACACAATTGGCCCAGCGTCGTCCGGGTTTGGCCGGTGTAGGCCGTCATTGTAAATAAGAATTTGTTCTTAACTGACTTGCCTAGTTAAATAAAGGTTAAATAAATAAAAAATTAAAATAATACACACACACACATACACATACACACACACACACACACACACATACACACACACACACACATACACATACACATTCACACACACACATACACACACACACATACAGTGGGGGAAAAAAAGTATTTAGTCAGCCACCAATTGTGCAAGTTCTCCCACTTAAAAAGATGAGAGAGGCCTGTAATTTTCATCATAGGTACACGTCAACTATGACAGACAAAATGAGGGAAAAAAATCCAGAAAATCACATTGTAGGATTTTTAATGAATTTATTTGCAAATTATGGGGGAAAATAAGTATTTGGTCAATAACAAAAGTTTCTCAATACTTTGTTATATACCCTTTGTTGGCAATGACACAGGTCAAACGTTTTCTGTAAGTCTTCACAAGGTTTTCACACACTGTTGCTGGTATTTTGGCCCATTCCTCCATGCAGATCTCCTCTAGAGCAGTGATGTTTTGGGGCTGTCGCTGGGCAACACAGACTTTCAACTCCCTCCAAAGATTTTCTATGGGGTTGAGATCTGGAGACTGGCTAGGCCACTCCAGGACCTTGAAATGCTTCTTACGAAGCCACTCCTTCGTTGCCATGGCGGTGTGTTTGGGATCATTGTCATGCTGAAAGACCCAGCCACGTTTCATCTTCAATGCCCTTGCTGATGGAAGGAGGTTTTCACTCAAAATCTCACGATACATGGCCCCATTCATTCTTTCCTTTACACGGATCAGTCGTCCTGGTCCCTTTGAAGAAAAACAGCCCCAAAGCATGATGTTTCCACCCCCTATGCTTCACAGTAGGTATGGTGTTCTTTGGATGCAACTCAGCATTCTTTGTCCTCCAAACACGACGAGTTGAGTTTTTACCAAAAAGTTATATTTTGGTTTCATCTGACCATATGACATTCTCCCAATCCTCTTCTGGATCATCCAAATGCACTCTAGCAAACTTCACACAGGCCTGGACATGTACTGGCTTAAGCAGGGGGACACGTCTGGCACTGCAGGATTTGAGTCCCTGGCGGCGTAGTGTGTTACTGATGGTAGGCTTTGTTACTTTGGTCCCAGCTCTCTGCAGGTCATTCACTAGGTCCCCCCGTGTGGTTCTGGGATTTTTGCTCACCGTTCTTGTGATCATTTTGACCCCACGGGGTGAGATCTTGCGTGGAGCCCCAGATCGAGGGAGATTATCAGTGGTCTTGTATGTCTTCCATTTCCTAATAATTGCTCCCACAGTTGATTTCTTCAAACCAAGCTGCTTACCTATTGCAGATTCAGTCTTCCCAGCCTGGTGCAGGTCTACAATTTTGTTTCTGGTGTCCTTTGACAGCTCTTTGGTCTTGGCCATAGTGGAGTTTGGAGTGTGACTGTTTGAGGTTGTGGACAGGTGTCTTTTATACTGATAACAAGTTCAAACAGGTGCCATTACTACAGGTAACGAGTGGAGGACAGAGGAGCCTCTTAAAGAAGAAGTTACAGGTCTGTGAGAGCCAGAAATCTTGCTTGTTTGTAGGTGACCAAATACTTATTTTCCACCATAATTTGCAAATAAATTCATTAAAAATCCTACAATGTGATTTTCTGGATTTTTTTTCTCAATTTGTCTGTCATAGTTGACGTGTACCTATGATGAAAATTACAGGCCTCTCTCATCTTTTTAAGTGGGAGAACTTGCACAATTGGTGGCTGACTAAATACTTTTTTCCCCCACTGTACATACACATACACACACACACACATACACACATACATACACATACACACACACATACACACACACACACACACACACACACACACACACACACACACACACACCCACACACACACACACACACACACACACACACACATACACACATACACACATACACACATACACATACACACACACACATACACACATACATACACATACACACATACGCACATCCACATCCACATACACATACACACACACACACATACACATACACACATACATACACATACACACACACATACACATACACACATACACACATACATGCTTCTTTTCTTCCTAAATCCAAAGTAATCTTTCCTCTGTGTTGATACAGTAACTGGATGATAAGATGATGCATTCCCTCTTCACGTATTATATTACATAGTTACACCTCAACCACACCTTTATTATGATATTACACAGTAACACCTCAACCACACCTTTATTATGATATTACACAGTAACACCTCAACCACACCTTTATTATGATATTACACAGTAACACCTCAACCACACCTTTATTATGATATTACATAGTAACACCTCAACCACACCTTTATTATGATATTACACAGTAACACTTCAACCACACCTTTATTATGATATTACATAGTGACACCTCAACCACACCTTTATTATGATATTACACAGTAACACTTCAACCACACCTTTATTATGATATTACATAGTAACACCTCAACCACACCTTTATTATGATATTCCACAGTAACACCTCAACCACACCTTTATTATGATATTCCACAGTAACACCTCAACCACACCTTTATTATGATATTACATAGTAACACCTCAACCACACCTTTATTATGATATTACATAGTAACACCTCAACCACACCTTTATTATGATATTACACAGTAACACTTCAACCACACCTTTATTATGATATTACATAGTTACACCTCAACCACAAATTTATTATGATATTACACAGTAACACCTCAACCACACCTTTATTATGATATTACATAGTAACACCTCAACCACACCTTTATTATGATATTCCACAGTAACACCTCAACCACACCTTTATTATGATATTCCACAGTAACACCTCAACCACACCTTTATTATGATATTACATAGTAACACCTCAACCACACCTTTATTATGATATTACATAGTAACACCTCAACCACACCTTTATTATTATATTACATAGTAACACCTCAACCACACCTTTATTATGATATTCCACAGGAACACCTCAACCACACCTTTATTATGATATTACACAGTAACACCTCAACCACACCTTTATTATGATATTACACAGTAACACCTCAACCACACCTTTATTATGATATTACACAGTAACACCTCAACCACACCTTTATTATGATATTCCACAGTAACACCTCAACCACACCTTTATTATGATATTACATAGTAACACCTCAACCACACCTTTATTATGATATTACATAGTGACACCTCAACCACACCTTTATTATGATATTCCACAGTAACACCTCAATCACACCTTTATTATGATATTACATAGTAACACCTCAACCACACCTTTATTATGATATTACATAGTGACACCTCAACCACACCTTTATTATGATATTCCACAGTAACACCTCAACCACACCTTTATTATGATATTCCACAGTAACACCTCAACCACACCTTTATTATGATATTACACAGTAACACCTCAACCACACCTTTATTATGATATTCCACCGTAACACCTCAACCACACCTTTATTATGATATTCCACAGTAACACCTCAACCACACCTTTATTATGATATTACATAGTGACACCTCAACCACACCTTTATTATGATATTCCACAGTAACACCTCAACCACACCTTTATTATGATATTACATAGTGACACCTCAACCACACCTTTATTATGATATTCCACAGTAACACCTCAACCACACCTTTATTATGATATTCCACAGTAACACCTCAACCACACCTTTATTATGATATTCCACAGTAACACCTCAACCACACCTTTATTATGATATTCCACAGTAACACCTCAACCACACCTTTATTATGATATTCCACAGTAACACCTCAACCACACCTTTATTATGATATTCCACAGTAACACCTCAACCACACCTTTATTATGATATTCCACAGTAACACCTCAACCACACCTTTATTATGATATTCCACAGTAACACCTCAACCACACCTTTATTATGATATTCCACAGTAACACCTCAACCACACCTTTATTATGATATTACACAGTAACACCTCAACCACACCTTTATTATGATATTCCACAGTAACACCTCAACCACACCTTTATTATGATATTCCACAGTAACACCTCAACCACACCTTTATTATGATATTCCACAGTAACACCTCAACCACACCTTTATTATGATATTCCACAGTAACACCTCAACCACACCTTTATTATGATATTCCACAGTAACACCTCAACCACACCTTTATTATGATATTACACAGTAACACCTCAACCACACCTTTATTATGATATTACATAGTGACACCTCAACCACACCTTTATTATGATATTCCACAGTAACACCTCAACCACACCTTTATTATGATATTACATAGTGACACCTCAACCACACCTTTATTATGATATTCCACAGTAACACCTCAACCACACCTTTATTATGATATTCCACAGTAACACCTCAACCACACCTTTATTATGATATTCCACAGTAACACCTCAACCACACCTTTATTATGATATTACATAGTAACACCTCAACCACACCTTTATTATGATATTACATAGTAACACCTCAACCACACCTTTATTATGATATTCCACAGTAACACCTCAACCACACCTTTATTATGATATTCCACAGTAACACCTCAACCACACCTTTATTATGATATTACATAGTAACACCTCAACCACACCTTTATTATGATATTCCACAGTAACACCTCAACCACACCTTTATTATGATATTCCACAGTAACACCTCAACCACACCTTTATTATGATATTACATAGTGACACCTCAACCACACCTTTATTATGATATTCCACAGTAACACCTCAACCACACCTTTATTATGATATTACATAGTGACACCTCAACCACACCTTTATTATGATATTCCACAGTAACACCTCAACCACACCTTTATTATGATATTCCACAGTAACACCTCAACCACACCTTTATTATGATATTCCACAGTAACACCTCAACCACACCTTTATTATGATATTCCACAGTAACACCTCAACCACACCTTTATTATGATATTCCACAGTAACACCTCAACCACACCTTTATTATGATATTACATAGTGACACCTCAACCACACCTTTATTATGATATTCCACAGTAACACCTCAACCACACCTTTATTATGATATTACATAGTGACACCTCAACCACACCTTTATTATGATATTCCACAGTAACACCTCAACCACACCTTTATTATGGTATTACATAGTAACACCTCAACCACACCTTTATTATGATATTCCACAGTAACACCTCAACCACACCTTTATTATGGTATTCCACAGTAACACCTCAACCACACCTTTATTATGATATTCCACAGTAACACCTCAACCACACCTTTATTATGATATTACATAGTTACACCTCAACCACACCTTTATTATGATATTACATAGTTACACCTCAACCACACCTTTATTATGATATTACATAGTTACACCTCAACCACACCTTTATTATGATATTACATAGTTACACCTCAACCACACCTTTATTATGATATTCCACAGTAACACCTCAACCACACCTTTATTATGATATTACACAGTAACACCTCAATCACACCTTTATTATGATATTCCACAGTAACACCTCAACCACACCTTTATTATGATATTCCACAGTAACACCTCAACCACACCTTTATTATGATATTCCACAGTAACACCTCAACCACACCTTTATTATGATATTACACAGTAACACCTCAATCACACCTTTATTATGATATTCCACAGTAACACCTCAACCACACCTTTATTATGATATTCCACAGTAACACCTCAACCACACCTTTATTATGATATTACACAGTAACACCTCAATCACACCTTTATTATGATATTCCACAGTAACACCTCAACCACACCTTTATTATGATATTCCACAGTAACACCTCAACCACACCTTTATTATGATATTCCACAGTAACACCTCAACCACACCTTTATTATGATATTCCACATTAACACCTCAACCACACCCTTATTACATACTAACTACATCTCCCAGCGTTTAGATTGAATTAATTAGCTGGGTGTTTGATGTGAAAAAAAATTCATATGTTGGTGCTGTGTTTTTAATATGTTGGTGCTGTGTTTTTAAGATGTCGGTGCTGTATTTTTAATATTTTGATCTGTTGAATGAGATGAGGTGCAGGGTGGAGTGGAGGAGAGTTGGAGGGAGGAGAGGGAGAGATAGAGAGATGGAGGGAGGGAGGAGAGAAGAGGAGGAGAGAGAGAGAGACACACAGAGAGAGAGAGAGAGAGAGCGAGAGAGGATGGGAGAGGCTGGTTGGCCCTGGGGTATGAAGGCACAATAAACAGTTCATCTAGGGAGGAGGCTGAATCTCAGTAATCACATCTCTCTCCAGATAAATGGTTTTATATAGCCCTGTGAAAGAAACAATGTTCATCACTGCATACCAAGCAACAGACAACAAGTGTACAGATGGAGAAAATCATGTCTCTGTTTCCAAATTATCTCTATCCTATGAAATATTGTTCATCACTGCATACCAATCAAATCCAATTATATTGGTCGAGCCTCCCGAGTGGCACAGTGGTCTAAGGCACTGCATCGCAGTGCTAGAGGCGTCACTACAGACCTGGGTTTGATCCTGGGCTGTATCACAACCGGCTGTGATTGGGAGTCCCATAGGGCGGCGCACAATTGGCCCAGTGTCGTCCGGGTTAAGGGAGGGTATGGCTGGGGGGGCTTTACTTGGCTCAACGCGCTCTAGCGACTCCTTGTGGTGGGCCGGGCGCCTGCAGGCTGACCTCGGTCGTCAGGTGAACGGTGTTTCCTCCGACACATTGGTGCGGCTGGTTTCCGGGTTAAGCGGGTGTTAAGAAGCGCAGTTTGGTGGGTCACGTTTCGGAGGACGCATGACTTGACTTTTGCCTCCCGAGCCCGTTGGAGAGTTGCAGCGATGAGACAAGATCGAAATTGGGGAGAAAAAGGGAGGCCAGGTCATCTGATGCAGCATTCCATCACTATCCTTCTTGTTAAAATAGCCCTTACACAGCCTGGAGGTGTGTTGAGTCATTGTCCTGTTGAAAAACAAATTATAGTCCCACTAAGCGCAAACCAGATAGGATGGCGTATCGCTGCAGAATGCTGTGGTGGCCATGCTGGTTAAGTGTGCCTTGAATTCTACATAAATCACAGACAGTGTCACCAGCAAAGCACCCC
The DNA here is from genome assembly GCF_964263955.1 of Coregonus lavaretus. Classification (NCBI taxonomy): domain Eukaryota; kingdom Metazoa; phylum Chordata; class Actinopteri; order Salmoniformes; family Salmonidae; genus Coregonus; species Coregonus lavaretus. Next base: position 16,027 of record NW_028159021.1, on the reverse strand, counting down.
CACACCATAACACATTTTAGTCATTTTTCATTTTGACATTTTAGTCATTTAGCAGACGCTCTTATCCAGAGCGACTTACAGTTAGTGAGTGCATACATTATAAAAAAAAAAAATCATACTGGCCCCCCGTGGGAATTGAACCCACAACCCTGGCATTGCAAACGCCATGCTCTACCAACTGAGCTACATGGGACCACCTCCCCCTCCATGCTTTACGGTGGGAAATACACATGCGGAGATCATCCGTTCACCCACACCGTGTCTCACAAAAACACGCCGGTTGGAACCAAAAATCTAAAATGTTGACTCATCAGACCAAAGGACAGATTTCCACTGGTCTAATGTCCATTGCTTGTGTTTCTTGGCCCAATCAAGTCTCTTCTTCTTATTGGTGTCCTTTAGTAGTGGTTTCTTTGCAGCAATCCGACCATGAAGGCCTGATTCACGCAGTCTCCTCTGAACAGTTGATGTTGAGATGTGTCTGTTACTTGAACTCTGTGAAGCATTTATTTGGGCTGCAATATCTGAGGCTGGTAACTCTAATGAACTTATCCTCTGCAGCAGAAGTAACTATGGATCTTCCTTTCCTGTGGCGGTCCTCATGAGAGCCAGTTTCATTATAGCGCTTGATAGTTTTTGCGACTGCACTTGAAGAAACTTAAAAAGTTATTGAAATGTTCCGGATTGACTGACCTTCATGTCTTAAAGTAATGATGGACTGTTGTTTCTCTTTGCTTCTTTGAGCTGTTCTTGCCAAAAATATGAACTTGGCCTTTTACCAAATAGGGCTATCTTCTGTATACACCCCCTACCTTGTCACAACACAACTGATTGGCTCAAAGGCATTAAGAAGGAAATAAATTCCACAAATTAACTTTTAAGAAGGCACACCTGTTAATTGAAATGCATTCCAGCTGACTACCTCATCAAGCTGGTTGAGAGAATGCCAAGAGTGTGCAAAGCTGTAATCAAGGCAAAGGGTGGCTACTTTGAAGAATCTCAAATAAAAAATATATTTTGATTTGTTTAACACTTTTTTGGTTACTACATGATTCCATATGTGTTATTTCATAGTTTTGATGTCTTTACTATTATTCCACAATGTAGAAAATAGTCAAATATAAGAAAAACCCTGGAATGAATAGGTGTGTCCAAACTTTTGACTGGTAGTGTATACACATTTTGCAGATCTTATCGCAGGTGCAGTGAAATGCTTATGTTCCTACCTAACAATACAAAACAATACACACAAATCCCAAAAAATAAAAAGAGAGGAATTAAGAAATCTAGAAATATCAGAACGAACAATGTCGGAGTCCGGGATATAAATATATATGTATTTGATGGTGTGTATAGACAGTATGGACAGTATATGAATAGAAAAGGTATGTACAGCAGTAATGCTATAGGATGAGTCTTGTCTAGAATACAGTATATACAGTTGAATTCGGAGGTTTACATACACTTAGGTTGGCGTCATTAAAACTCGTTTTTTAACCACTCCACAAATTTCTTGTTAACAAACTATAGTTTTGGCAAGTCGGTTAGGACACAAGTAATTTTCCAACAATTGTTTACAGACAGATTATTTCACTTATAATTCACTGTATCACAATTCCAGGGGGTCAGAAGTTTACATACACTAAGTTGACTGTGCCTTTAAACAGCTTGGGAAATTCCAGAAAATGATGTCATGGCTTTAGAAGCTTCTGATAGGCTAATTGACATCATTTGAGTCAATTGGAGGTGCACCTGTGGATGTATTTCAAGGCCTACCTTCAAACCCAGTGCCTCTTTGCTTGACATCATGGGAAAATCAAAAGAAATCAGCCAAGATCTCAGAAAAAAAATTGTAGACCTCCACAAGTCTGGTTCATCCTTGGGAGCAAATTCCAAACGCCAGAAGGTACCACATTCATCTGTACAAACAATAGTACGTAAGTATATCACCATGGGACCACGCAGCTGTCATACCGCTCAGGAAGGAGACGCGTTCTGTCTCCTAGAGATGAACGTACTTTGGTGCGAAAAGTGCAAATAAATCCCAGAACAACAGTAAAGGACCTTGTGAAGATGCTGGAGGAAACAGGTACAAAAGTATCTATAACCACAGTAAAACGAGTCCTATATAACCTGATAGGCCGCTCAGCAAGGAAGAAGCCACTGCTCCAAAACCGCAATAAAAAAGCCAGACTACGGTTTGCAACTGCACATGGGGACAAAGATCGTACTTTTTGGAGAATTGTCCTCTGGTCTGATGAAACAAAAATAGAACTGTTTGGCCATAATGACCATCGTTATGTTTGGAAAATTATGTGGATATATATATGAAGCAACATCTCAAGACATCAGTCAGGAAGTTAAAGCTTGGTCGCAAATGGGTCTTCCAAATGGACAATGACCCCAAGCATACTTACAAAGTTGTGGCAAAATTGCTTAAGGACAACCAAGTCAAGGTATTGGAGTGGCCATCACTAAGCCCTGACCTCAATTCTATAGAAAATGTGTGGGCAGAACTGAAAAAGCGTGTGCGAGCAAGGAGGCCTACAAACCTGACTCAGTTACACCAGCTCTGTCAGGAGGAATGGGCCGAAAATTCACCCAACTTATTGTGGGAAGCTTGTGGAAGGCTACCCGAAATGTTTGACCCAAGTTAAACAATTTAAAGGCGATGCTACCAAATACTAATTGAGTGTATGTAAACTTCTGACCCACTCGGAATGTGATGAAAGAAATAAAAGCTCAAATAAATCATTCTCTCTACTATTATTCTGACATTTCACATTCTTAAAATAAAATGGTGATCCTAACTGACCTAAGAAAGGGATTTTTTACCAGGATTAAATGTCAGGAATTGTGAAAAACTGAGTTTAAATGTATTTGGCTAAGGTGTATGTAAACTTCTGACTTCAATTGTACATATGAAGTGGGTAAAACAGTATGTAAACATTATTAAAGTGTCCAGTGTTCCATGACTATGTACATAGGGCAGCAGTCTCTAAGGTGCAGAGTAGAGTACTGGGTGGTAGCCTGCTAGTAACAGTGACTAAGGTTCAGGGCAGGGTACTGGGTGGAGGCCGGCTAGTGGTGACTATTTAACAGTCTGCTGGCCTGGAGATAGAAGCTCTTTTTCAGTCTCTCGGTCCCAGCTTTGATGCACCTGTAGTGTCTCCTCCTTCTAGATGGTAGCAGGGTGAACAGGCCCTGTAGTGTCTCCTCCTTCTAGATGGTAGCAGGGTGAACAGGCCCTGTAGTGTCTCCTCCTTCTAGATGGTAGCAGGGTGAACAGGCCCTGTAGTGTCTCCTCCTTCTAGATGGTAGCAGGGTGAACAGGCCCTGTAGTGTCTCCTCCTTCTAGATGGTAGCAGGGTGAACAGGCCCTGTAGTGTCTCCTCCTTCTAGATGGTAGCAGGGTGAACAGGCCCTGTAGTGTCTCCTCCTTCTAGATGGTAGCAGGGTGAACAGGCCCTGTAGTGTCTCCTCCTTCTAGATGGTAGCAGGGTGAACAGGCCCTGTAGTGTCTCCTC
>NW_028159021.1:0-7500 GCF_964263955.1 Coregonus lavaretus | reverse complement strand
ACAGGGATCCCGTCCAATGTGCTGGGTCTGTGCCCCCCCCAGTGGCAGCGATGCGTCCTATGAAGCCGGTGGTGGGTGGTCCAGAAGTCCTGGGGGGGGGAGACACAGACACAACAGGGCGGAATGAAACAAGGCAGCAGTACAGTTCAAGGGAAATCCAAAATACGTAGTAGCAAGGCAGAAGGCTGGTCAGAGTTACCGGGATTGAAGAGTAGTCAGGAGTCGTTATGGCAGAAGCAGGTCTGGATCTCCTGGGGCAGAAGAGTATCCAAAAATCAGGCAGGTCCGGGGTCACAAAACCAGGGTGAGCCAGAAGCGCGAGCAAACAGGTTCCGGGTGTGAGCTTTGCAGACGATCTGACACCGGAGAGCTGAAAGACAGGGCCTTAAATACTGGGAGAGGTAGTGGGTAATGCAGCGCAGCTGGCAGAGTAATTAGAGCAGAGCAGAGCAGGGACAGGTGGAGCTAGTTAGGCTGAGTAGAGAGAGTGGTGAGCAGAGTGGAAGAAAATAAAGGTGGTAACCCGGTGGAGTGAGAGGCTCATGACAGAACCCCCCCCCCAAGGGACGGCCCCAGAAGTCCCAAGAGCAACACCACGCCGGGCGGGAGGAGGGGAGCCGGAGGAGGGCTAGAACTCCTCCGAACGGTCCGAGTGAACGTCCTCATCCTCGGAGGAAGCCGGAGGGCCGTGGTCGGGAGATGGGACAGGTCCCGAGACAGGATCAGGCACAGGACAGGAAGCCGAGCGGGCAGGACGGTTAGGGACCCCTCTGGGGCGGCCCCTACGGATTGCAGGTTGATCAGGATGCCGTTGGTGGAAAGCGGTGATGAGAGTCCTATCCACAATCCGACTAGCTGGCACCCAGGTCCTTTCCTCAGGTCCATAGCCCTCCCAGTCAATGAGGTACTGGAGACCCCTACCCCTCCGTCTGGACCGAAGCAGGCGGCGGACGGTGTAAACCAGACCACCATCGACGAGCCGTGGAGGAGGAGGACAAGGCGCAGCAGGGACCAGCGGACTCTCATGGATGGGCTTAATCTTAGACACATGGAAAGTGGGGTGCACCCTCAGGGAATTAGGCAGTTGGAGCCGGACAGCAGTTGGGCTAATCACTCTTATGATAGGGAATGGGCCAATGAACCGAGGTGCCAGCTTCTGCGACTCCACCCTGAGTGGCAGGTTCTTCGATGACAACCACACCCTTTGACCAACATGGTAGGTGGGAGCAGGAATTCTCCGACGGTTGGCCCCGGTAGTGTAGCTGGCAACGGATCTGAGGAGTGTGGCTCGGGCTTGTGACCAGGTGCGGCGACATCGACGGGCAAAAGCAAGTGCAGATGGGCAAGTAACCTCCTCTTCCTGGCTGGCAAATAGAGGAGGCTGGTATCCATAAACACATTGGAAAGGGGACATACCGATGGCAGAGCAGGTCAGAGAATTGTGTGCGTACTCCACCCATGTCAATTGCTGCGACCAGGAGTGGGGGTTGCGTGAAGTCATGCATCGCAGTGCCTTCTCGAGCTCCTGATTAGCCCGCTCTGACTGCCCATTGGATTGGGGATGGAATCCGGAAGTCAGACTGACTGTGGCTCCCAGCAGGTGACAGAACTCCTTCCAAAAAGCGGAGGAGAATTGTGGACCACGGTCAGAAACTACATCCTTTGGCAGTCCGTGGATCCGGAAGACGTGTTCCAGGACCACCTGGGCGGTCTCCTTGGCGGTTGGGAGCTTGGGGAGGGGAATGAAGTGTGCCATCTTGCTGAAACGGTCAACTATGGTGAGAATGACGGTCATGCCACTTGAAGGGGGCAGCCCCGTGACAAAGTCAAGGGCGATGTGAGACCAGGGACGTCTGGGCACAGGCAGGGGCTGCAGCAATCCGGCTGGGGGCTGGCAGGACGACTTGTGTTGGTTGCAGATGGGGCAGGCTTGGACGAATTCCCGTACATCCTTTCTCAGAGAGGGCCACCAGAACCTCTGGGCGAGCAGGTTGTAAGTGCGGGTGGAGCCAGGGTGACAAGCTAGGCGGGAGTCATGTCCCCACTGAACGACCTGGGACCTCAGGTCTTCGGGGACAAAAAGGCGGTCAGCTGGGCAAGTGCTGGGACCTGGCTGGTTACGGAGAGCCTCCAGCACCTGTTCCTCAACAGCCCAGGTCAGAGCTGCAACGATGCAGGGACTTGGCAGAATCGACACAGGGTCCTTGGAGGGGGTGTCATCCTTCTGGAATTGACGGGAGAGGGCGTCTGGCTTGGTGTTGCGTGATCCAGGCCGGTATGACAGAGTGAAATTAAACCTGGTGAAGAACAGGGCCCAGCGGGACTGCCTGGAGTTCAACCGTTTGGCCGTGCGGATGTACTCCAAGTTCTTATGATCGGTCCAAACGAGAAATGGAATGGTGGACCCCTCCAGCCAGTGACGCCACTCCTCCAAGGCAAGCTTCACAGCCAGCAGCTCACGGTTCCCTATGTCGTAATTGCACTCAGAGGGGGACAACCGACGTGAGAAAAAGGCACAGGGATGGAGCTTCCTATCCTCCGCAGCCCACTGAGAAATCACAGCACCAACTCCCACATCCGAGGCGTCCACCTCCACAATGAATTGCCGGTCCACATCAGGCATCTGGAGGATGGGAGCGGAGGTGAACCTCACCTTGAGGGTACTGAAGGCTTTGTCGGCTGCTGGGGTCCAGGTGAAGGGTTGCTTGGTGCTGGTTAGAGCAGTGAGAGGGGCAGCAACGGTACTGTAGTTCCGGATAAACTTTCTATAGAAGTTAGCAAACCCCAGAAACTGTTGCAGCTTCTTTCTGTTCTCCGGAACTGGCCATGAAGTGACTGCTGATACTTTGGCAGGATCCATTTGGATACTTCCCTCTGCCACTATGTACCCCAGGAAGGCCACTGTCTTGACGTGAAACTCACATTTCTCTGCCTTGGCGTAGAGGGAATTCTCCAGAAGACGATGAAGGACTTGCTGGACATGGCGGGTGTGTTCAGACAGGTTTCTGGAGTAGATTAAGATGTCATCCAGGTAAACGAAGACAAACTTGTTTAACATGTCCCGCAGTACATCATTCACTAGAGCCTGGAACACAGCAGGAGCATTGGTGAGGCCAAAAGGCATAACCAGATACTCGTAGTGGCCTGTTGGTGTATTGAATGCGGTTTTCCATTCATCTCCCTCCCGGATCCGCACTAGGTGGTAAGCGTTTCTGAGATCCAACTTGGTAAAAACAGTGGCTCCCTGGAGCAACTCAAAAGCAGAGGTGAGCAGAGGCAGAGGGTAACGGTTTTTCACTGTGATGTCGTTGAGTCCCCTGTAGTCGATGCAGGGGCGAAGAGATCCGTCCTTCTTCCCCACAAAGAAGAAACCAGCACCAGCAGGAGATGAAGATGAACGGATTAATCCTGCGGACAGAGAGCCATTGATGTAGTCCTCCATGGACTTTCTTTCAGGAGCAGACAACGAATAAAGACGACCCTTTGGAGGGGCTGTTCCAGGGAGGAGGTCGATGGCACAGTCGTACGGTCGGTGAGGGGGCAGAGATGTGGCTCTTGCTTTGTTAAACACCTCTCTGAGACCATGGTAGCATTCTGGGACATTGGAGAGGTCAGGAGCGGAGTTAGTAGGTACTGGCCGAGGGGGTAGTGCGGCAGCAAGGAGGCAGGTTCGGTGGCAGTCCTCTCCCCACTCCCTGATCACCCCGGTCACCCAGTCGAGCTGAGGGTTGTGCCGGCGGAGCCATGGGTAACCCAGGATGAGGGGTTGGCCTGGAGAGGGGAGCAGGTGAAACTGGATAGTTTCTTGATGGTTTCCGGACAGACCCATCGAGACCGGGGCCGTGACATGAGTGACCGATCCGAGTAAGTGTCCGTCCAGTGCCCGGGCAGGAATAGGAGGTGTCAAACGGAGGTTCTCCAGTCCCAGTTGGCGTGCCAGCTTGATGTCCATTATGTTGGCTTCGGCGCCAGAATCCACCAGAGCAGCCAGGGTGTGAGTTGAGTCAGAGAGGCGGAGGTGAACTTGCAGCAGGGGTTTGCGGTCGGAGGACTGGATGGTCATTGAACTCAACCGGACTCCCCCTATGCCCGGTGAGCTTCGGCCCTTTAAAGGGCAGGTTACCACACGATGTCCATCACCTCCACAATAGAGGCAGAGGTTTGAGGTGAAGCGGCGCTGGCGCTCTGCAGGAGTGAGAGAGGCTCGCCCAATCTCCATAGGCTCAGACTGATCAAGCTGACCTGGGTGAGTGGCAGTAGATGACAGGAGCCCAGTCGGATCTCTCCGAATGCCGGTAGTAGGTGGACCTTGGCGCCCCCTCTCACGACGACGGGTCTGTATCCTTCTGTCGATCCTGACAGTCAGTGCGATGGCTTCATCAAGAGTGGAAGGCAGTTCATGGGAGACCAACTCGTCCTTGATATAGTCAGCCAAACTATGGAAGAACGCGTCCACCAACGATGGTGTGTTCCAAGAACTTCGTCTAGCCAGGGTTCGGAAGTCGATGGAATGGTCTGCGACTGTACGTCTGCCTTGTCGAATACTGAACAGTTCACGAGACGCCTCTGCGGTTGGTGAATCCAGGTCAAACACCTTCAGCATCTCCTCAGCAAACAGGTCGAAGGTTGCACATGCGGGGGTTTGACGTTCGAACTCTGCTGTTCCCCAGAGTCGAGCTCGGCCCGTCAGGTGAGTGATGGCATACCCAACTTTAGCCCCCTCCGTGGCGAAGGTCCTTGGCTGCAAGGAGAACTGAAGTCGGCAGCTAGTCAGGAATGGCCGGACCTGGGTTGAATCGCCGTTGAACCGCTCGGGGTTTCCAATCTTGGGTTCCGGAGCAGCGGCTGCAATGACCGGGGCAGGTAACTCGGGGGCAGGGCTGGTGGGCAGACTGGCTGGGGTAAGGTTGGTGAGGAGTTGAATGATCATGGCGAGTTGTTGTTGCTGCTGCTGGAACTGCTGCTCATGCTCATCGGTTTCCATGTCGGGGAAAGTGTGCGCTGAGTCCATAATGGTCAGATCGTACTGTCACGGTTCAGACAGACGACCAGAGGACCACAATTGCGTCACACCAGAAAGTTTATTAAAACTTAAGGAAAAGGGAAGTAGGGAGTGAATGAAGGCTCCAGGGGTAACAGGGATCCCGTCCAATGTGCTGGGTCTGTGCCCCCCCCAGTGGCAGCGATGCGTCCTATGAAGCCGGTGGTGGGTGGTCCAGAAGTCCTGGGGGGGGGAGACACAGACACAACAGGGCGGAATGAAACAAGGCAGCAGTACAGTTCAAGGGAAATCCAAAATACGTAGTAGCAAGGCAGAAGGCTGGTCAGAGTTACCGGGATTGAAGAGTAGTCAGGAGTCGTTATGGCAGAAGCAGGTCTGGATCTCCTGGGGCAGAAGAGTATCCAAAAATCAGGCAGGTCCGGGGTCACAAAACCAGGGTGAGCCAGAAGCGCGAGCAAACAGGTTCCGGGTGTGAGCTTTGCAGACGATCTGACACCGGAGAGCTGAAAGACAGGGCCTTAAATACTGGGAGAGGTAGTGGGTAATGCAGCGCAGCTGGCAGAGTAATTAGAGCAGAGCAGAGCAGGGACAGGTGGAGCTAGTTAGGCTGAGTAGAGAGAGTGGTGAGCAGAGTGGAAGAAAATAAAGGTGGTAACCCGGTGGAGTGAGAGGCTCATGACACTTACAGTCCTACTGTTGAAGTTCTATCTATTGAGAGGTTACCTGTCCTATTGAGAGGTTACCTGTCCTATTTCCTGTACTTCCTATGGCCCTCTCTGAATCACGGATAGATCTCTCAGAACATCACACAACGAACCAGCTGCTATAAAGACCTCAATATTAATGCTAGCGTTGGCAAACTTTTTTTTTTTTCAAAAAAAGAAAATATTCTACTACAAAGAGCTTCTCCATGTAAATGTTTGAGTAGTGAGGTGAAGAGGTATCTCGGTGGAGTGGTACGATGTAATTGCACCCTACAGCAATGCGGAGGATGTCGATGTAGTGATATCTGTTTAAATTGTTCATTCTTTACATTTGGTTAAATCTACAGTCTGAGTGTTGTATGATGTCTCCCTCACAGGTGAGGGTACAGAAACGATCCTTCAATCGCGTAGCAGCATCTTCTTTGAGGCTTGGTGTTGTGACCGGATACTCACCAATATTCATTCATTTTTGCAAATCTATTAAAAATATAAAACAATTTATTACATAAGTATTCAGACCCCTTGCTATGAGACTCAAAATGAACTCAGGTGCATCCTGTTTCCATTGATCATCCTTGAGATGTTTCTAGAACTTGATTGGAGTCCACCTACAGTAAATTACATTGATTGGACATGATTTGGAAAGGCACACACCTGTCTATATAAGGTCCCACAGTTGATAGTACCAGTCAGAGCAAAACCCAAGCCATGAGGTCTAAATAATTGTCCGTAGAGCTCAGAGACAGGATTGTGTCGAGGCACAGATCTGGGGAAGGGTAACAAAACATTTCTGCAGCATTGAAGGTCCCCAAGAACACAGTGGCCTCCTTCATTCTTAAATGGAAGAAGTTTGGAACCACCAAGACTCTTCCTAGAGCTGGCCGCACGGCCAAACTGAGCAATCGGGGGAGAAGGGCCTTGGTCAGGGAGGTGACCAAGAACCCGATGGTCACTCTGACAGAGCTCCAGAGTTCCTCTGTGGAGTTGAGAGAACCTTCCAGAAGGACAACCATCTCTGCAGCACTCCACCAATCAGGCCTTTATGGAAGAGTGGCCAGACGGAAGCCACTCCTCAGTAAAAGGCACATGACAGCCCGCTTGGAGTTTGCCAAAAGACACCTAAAGGACTGTCAGACCATGAGAAACAAGATTCTCTGGTCTGATGAAACCAAGATTGAGCTCTTTGGCCTGAATGCCATGTGTCACGTTTGGAGGAAACCTGGCACCATCCCTATGGTGAAGCATGGTGATGTCAGCATCATGCTGTGGGGATGTTTTTCAGCAGCAGGGACTGGGAGACTAGTCAGGATGGAGGGAAAGATTAATGGAGCACTGTACAGAGAGTTCCTTGAAGAAAACCTAATCCAGAGCTCTCAGGACCTCAGACTGGGGCGAAGGTTCACCTTCCAACAGGACAATGACCCTAAGCACACAGCCAAGACAATGCAGGAGTGGCTTCGGGGCAAGTCTCTGAATGTCCTTTAGTGGCCCAGCCAGAGCCCGTACATGAACCCGATCGAACATCTCTGGAGAGACCTGAAAATAGCTGAACAAAATGAACAGGAAACATTACACTCAGAAAAGTTCCAAAGGAATAGAGACATTTCAGATGTCATATTTTGGCTATATACAGTGTTGTAACGATGTGCAGATAGTTAAAGTACAAAATGGGCATAAAAATGGGTTGTATTTAATATGGTGTTTGTTCTTCACTGGTTGCCCCTTTCTTATGGCAACAGGTCACAAATCTTGCTGCTGTGATGGCACACTGTGGTATTTCACCCAGTAGATATG